>NC_141876.1:435653563-435805078 GCF_056163025.1 Triticum urartu | reverse complement strand
ATTAGGTTTGATTCGAAAATTCTAGGTTTAGGTTTCCGCAGAAACCATCTCGGACCCACCGAGTTGAAAAACTCGGTCCCACCGATTTGGCTTATGCCATTGCACAAGTGAGACTCGGTCTGACCGAGAATTACTTATCGGTGTGACCGATTTTGGAACTCTGTGAAACCCTAGCAGTCTCAGTGCCACCGAACTGTGACTCGGTCCTACCGAGTTCACTAGTTTAGGTTCCAAAACTGCTTCGGTATCACCGAGTTTGAAAATCGGTAGATGCGAGATGATTTCAGTGGGAAACTAAAACTAAGTTTTTGGATCATTCTTTTTGCAAAAATCTCTGCATTTTGTGATGCTCATCCACTCTATCTCCTCTATAATCTATTCACAGGGTCAGCAGTCAGTTTGCATCATGTCAGACCAGAGTGACAGCCAAAACTTGTCAGAGCAGCAAGTGCAGTTGAGTGAGGGCACTAGCCCCTCAAGTTCCTCAGATGATGGCAGCAGGAGCACACCCAGCAACCTACCTAAAGCTGCCACTAGACAAAGGAAGAAGAGAACCTCAGATTCTGAAGATGAGGACTATGTGGCAGAGGAAGAGGCCACTTCCAAGAGAGTTGAGCCAGCTCAAGGCTGAAAGCCAGGCCTGAAAATCAAAAGGCCAGCAGGCAGGCAGCCCATGTCAAAGGATAGAGCCTCAACTGAGAAGCCCACTTCCCAAGAGGCAGCTGCAGCTGAGGGCAAGAAAAGGAAAGAAAGAGTGAAGAAGACTGTGGCTAGAGTGCTTGGGAAGGCCTCCATCATGGTAGAAGAGGATGAGGAAGAAGAGGCAGCTGCACCAGCGCCCAAGGCAGCCAAACTTATGGGAGATGCCATAAGGTCAGGGGGAGCTGCATCCAAGCCCAAGGAAGCACCTAAGGCTGCATCTAAGCCTAAGAGTGCACCAAAGAGAAACACAAGAAGCATCCCAGCCACTGAGAAGAACAAGGCCCCAGTGCCTGAGACTGTTGCTGAGGATGAGGAAGAGAATGTCCTTCGGAAGCTCAAGCCCAAGATCCCAGACCACAACGATGCTCATCCTGTGGCTGAGGATATGAAGCTCAGGAGAGACTCAGGGCTCAGGAAATGGAGAGAAGCAGATCCATACGCTTCTAGGAGAAGGACTGCAGTGGACTACAGGTTTCATACCAAGGAGCAGCAGGATTTCTATGAGACTGTGCTGCTAGATAAGAAAGCCATTGTCTGTGATATGCGATGGGTTGATTGGACATATATCAAGGAGAATGAGGAGCACTATCCTGGAGTGCAAGACAGCTTCATAGCTTGTGGAGTAGCTGACTTTGTTGGGCAGAAGCTCACAAAGTGGAACGAGGAACTTATCATGCAGTTCTACTGCACAGCTCACTTTTATCCGGATGGCAGGATCACATGGATGTCAGAAGGTACAAGGTACCACTCTACTGTTGAGGAATGGGCGAAGCTAATCAATGCCCCAGAGGAGCAAGCAGATGACTTGGATATCTATGCCAAGAAGAAGATGGACCATAACTCCATGTCCAACATGTACAAGGAGATTCCGAATGAAGCACTCGACACGTTCAAGTTTGGCTCAGTGCATTATCTGCTATCAGGATTGCCTACAATCAACTGGATCCTTAGGCACACCCTTCTGCCCAAGTCTGGAGATCACAAGATGATCAGAGGTCACGCGATCAATTTGCTTCATGTTTTTGACGTGCCTCAAAAATTCAAAGTCATGAGCCTCATAGTGGAAACGATCAAAAGGACTGCGGCAGATCAGAAGAGGAGCTGTGGATATGCCCCTCAGATTCAGGAGCTCATCAACTCCAAGATGGGCACGGGCATATATTTGTTGGATAAGGAACACCTGCCCATCCGTCCAGATTTCGAGGACAATGAAGTTGTTATGACTGAGAACGAGCCATCATCTGCCCAAGCATTTGCAAAGAAGGAGAAGGCGAATAAGGAAAAAGCTGCCAGGATGCCTACTCAAGCGGAGGCATCTGATTACTTCTTGAAGACCAAACAAGAGCAGCTTGGTTACTTGATTGCATCCACGCTGAGAATTGAGCAAAGTCTGGCCAACCTCACTAAGAATCAGCAGAGCCTAGAGAGGATCATGGAACAGAAGTTCTATGACTTGGATGTCAAAGTAACGGAAGTTCAGTCTGCAGTGGAGCAGCTCCAGGAGGACATGAATGAGAGGAGAGGCAGGACCACGACTCATGCTTTTTCTAGAGTGCCACGAGGCCCGAGGTCGTCTGCCGTGCCAGTTGCTGACACCAGAGCCACTACTTCAGGACCAGCTACAGCCTCAGCTCCAGCGTCTACTTCAGCTCAAACTCTAGCGACTACTTCAACATCTACAGAAGCCTTCATCCTTGGAGTGATCCGGACTCCACCACCACCTGAAGATCAAGCCTGAGCGTCGATCTAGTGCTATGCATTTTCTAGGAACTTTTTGGTAACTTGTTGCCAAAGGGGGAGAAGATGTATAGATCATAGGCTTCGAGAGAGAGTGTTGCTTTTCTCTCTTGCTTTATTTGGTGATTTTTTTCCGAACCTTTTCTGCTTTTGAGTGCTTGATACTATGTCATTATTTGTGAGACATCGATGATCATGTGTTTGATCATAAGCTACACTTAATGTTTGCTTAATGCTTGCTTAAATATTATCATTCTATCTATCGTTTGTGATCATTCACTATTCTTGGTGATGAGTGCATGTATTTCATTCTTATCATTTTGAGCGCTCCACCAAGATGTATGTGACATGGAAGAGTAACCCATGACTCTACCTCTTTGTGCATTTGCAGTTCAAAGCAAATTTTAAATATGCACAAATTTAGGGGGAGCTCTTACTTATCACATACTTCTCAAAGCGACGATTTCTTCATGCTTATTATCATTTGTCGAAGCTTTGATCTATATGTTGTCATCAATTACCAAAAAGGGGGAGATTGAAAGTGCAACTATCCCTAGGTGGTTTTGGTAATTCATAACAACATATAGCTCAATGAGCTAATGCTATTCCAAGGTGATTATTCCAGGAAAGCTCAATGATTGGCATGGCATGGATGTGAAAGTGGAACCCTCAAAATGCTAAGGACAAAGGATTGGCTCAAGCTCAAAAGCTCAAGACTCTTCATTTTATATTTTAGTGATCCAAGATCACATTGAGTCCATAGGAAAAGCCAATACTATTAAGGAGGGATGAGGTGTTGCTTAATGAACCTCTTGCTTCATGTGCTTAATGATATGCTCCAAAACCCTCAAGTACTTTCCCATATCCACATATGACCTAAACTCTAAGCCAAACTCGGTCCTACCGATTCTTCCTATCCGGCGCCACCGAGTTTCACTTGTCATTAGCCACTGCCAAACCCTAGCAATTCGGTTCTACCGATAAGGATCTCGGTCCCACCGAGATGGGGTTGCAAACTCTCTGTTTCCCTTTCGTAACTTTTCGGTCTCACCGAAAGAGCGAATCGGTCCCACCGAGATTGCAATGTAAACTCAGTGTTTCCCCTTTGTAACTTTTCGGTCTCACCGAAAGAGCAAATCGGTCCCACCGAGTTTGCCTGACCAACTCTCTGGTTAGCTAATTACCAAATTCGGTCTCATCGAGTTTGTGTAATCGGTCTCACCAAGATTACGTTATGCCCAAACCCTAACCGAATCGGTCCTACCGAGTTGCATGTCAGTCCCACCGAAATTCCTAACGGTCACTAGGTTTACTACTTTGGTCAGACCGAGTTTTCTGATTCGGTCCCACCGAGATTGGTAAATTGTGTGTAACGGTTGGATTTTGTGTGGAGGCTATATATACCCCTCCACCTCCTTCTCATTTGATGAGAGAGCCATCAGAACACACACACCATTCCTACTCATATGTTCTGAGAGAAAACCACCTACTCATGTGTTGAGATCAAGACATTCCATTCCTACCATATGAATCTTGATCTCTAGCCTTCCCAAGTTGCTTTCCACTCAAATCTTCTTTCCACCAAATCCAAATCCTATGAGAGAGAGTTGAGTGTTGGGGAGACTATCATTTGAAGCACAAGAGCAAGGAGTTCATTACCTACACACCATTTGTTACTTCTTGGAGAGTGGTGTCTCCTAGATTGGATAGGTGTCACTTGGGAGCCTCCGACAAGATTGTGGAGTTGAACCAAGGAGTTTGTAAGGGCAAGGAGATCGCCTACTTCGTGAAGATCTACCGCTAGTGAGGCAAGTCCTTCGTGGGCGATGGCCATGGTGGGATAGACAAGGTTGCTTCTTCATGGACCCTTTGTGGGTGGTTGCTTCTTCGTGGACCCTTCGTGGGTGGAGCCCTGTGTGGACTCGCGCAACCGTTGCCCTTGGGTGGAGCCCTGTGTGGACTCGCGCAACCATTACCCTTCGTGGGTTGAAGTCTCCATCAACGTGGATGTAGGATAGCACCACCTATCCGAACCACGGGAAAAACATCCGTGTCTCCAATAGCGTTTGAATTCTCCAAACCCTTCCCTTTACATTCTTGCAAGTTGCATGCCTTACTTCCGCTGCCAATATACTCTTTGCATGCTTGCTTGAATTGTGTGATGATTGCTTGACTTATCCTAAAATAGCTAAAATCTGCCAAGAACTAAAATTGGGAAAAGGTTAAGTTTTTATTTGGTCAAGTAGTCTAATCACCCCCCCTCTAGACATACTTTCGATCCTACACAGAGCAACCATGCAAGCCTCCCCCCTTGATGAACCAGATATCGCCTACTCTGTTCTCTCTTATTCTTGCATTAGGTTTTCTACTTCTATTGATTCGATAGCTCCTATTCTGTTGCATAGCCTGTCATTGTTGCTACAATTGTTGATACCTTTACTTGTTATCCTAATGCATAGTATAGGTTGCTAGTATTACATCAGTGGCCCTACACTCTTGTCTGTTTGCTATGCTATACTATCGGGCCGTGATTGCTCGGGAAGTGATCACGGGTATATACTTACATACCTATTATATGATACATATGGTGACTAAAGTCGGGTTGGCTCGTAGAGTACCCGCATGTGATTCTGATGTGGGGGCTGAAGGGGCAGGTGGCTCCATCCAGGTAGTGGTGGGTCTGAGTTCCCGACGGCCCCCAACTATTACTTTGGTGGCGGAGCGACAGGGCAGGTTGAGACCACCTAGGAGAGAGGTGGGCCTGGCCCTAGTCGGCGTCCGTGGTTACTTCTAAATAACACGCTTGACGAGATCTTGGTATTTGATCTGAGTCTTGCCACTGGCCTATATACACTAACCAACTACGCGGGAACAGTTATGGGCACTCGACATCGTGGTATCACCCGAAGCCTTCTTGACGTCAGCGACTGAGCGGCGCACGCCGGGTTGGACCGCGTAATGCAACTTCCTTTGTAATGGAGGTTGCTAGGTCTTCTCACCGGCCGCGTACGCAACGTGCAGGTGTGCAATGGGCGATGGGCCCAGACCCCTGCGCCATAGGATTTAGACCGGCGTGTTGACCTCTCTGTTGTGCCTAGGTGGGGCTACGACATGTTGATCTTCCGAGGCCGGGCATGACCCAGGAAAGTGTGTCCGGCCAAAGGGGATCGAGCGTGTTGGGAAATGTGGTGCACCCCTGCAGGGAAGTTTATCTATTCGAATAGCCGTGTCCCTCGGTAAAAGGACGACCCAGAGTTGTACCTAGACCTTATGACAACTAGAATCAGATACTTAATAAAACACACCCTTTCAAGTGCCAGATACAACCTGGTGTTTGCTCTCTAACAGGGCGACGAGGAGAGGATCGCCGGGTAGGGTTATGCTATACGATGATACTTGGTGAACTTACCATCTACTCTCTTCTCTATGCTTCAAGATGGAGGCTGCCAGAAGCGTAGTCTTTGATAGGCCTAGCTATCCCCCTCTTATTCTGGCAATCTGCAGTTCAGTCCATAGATACTACCCATTTCATTGATACCAATGCATATGTAGTGTACATCCTTGCTTGCGAGTGCTTTGGATGAGTACTCACTATTGCTTTGCTACTTCTTTTCCCCCATTCTTGGTTATTGCGATCATATGATGGAGTCCAGGAGTTAGAGGATCCCAAGGATGATTCTACATGGAGATTGGCTTCGAGGAGTAGTTAGGAGGTCCCAGGCAGGAGGCCTTGCCTTTTCGATCGTTGCTACTTTTGTGCTAGCCTTCTTAAGGCAAACTTGTTTAACTTATGTCTGTACTTAGATATTATTGCTTCCGCTGACTCTTGTGTCTTCGAGCATATGTATTCGAGCCTTCGAGGCCCCTGGCTTGTAATATAAAGCTTGTATTATTTTATTTGTGTCTAGAGTTGTGTTGTGATATCTTCCCGTGAGTCCCTGATCTTGGTCGTACACATTTGCGTGTATGATTAGAATACGGTCAAATCGGGGGCGTCATAGAGATGCACATCAAAAGCTTATCATATTTTAAGCTCTTCTAAGAAAGGAAGAGAGAGAGATGCACTATCATGGAGGAGAGAATTCACATGTCTCTAAGAGGGGAGAGACATGTTAATTATTTTAGTTGAGTCTATTTTGCTCAAATTTTTTTGCTCCGATTTTATATCACCCCTACCTACTCCCATTATCCAATGCTAGATTCAGGGGGAGAGGAAGCTTATGTTTAAGGGAGAAAAATCCTTGGAAATTTATTGCAAATATTTAATTCTTTGGGGACATGTCTATATATAAATGAAGTACTCACTCTGTGATACTCATCAATTACATGTCATCCCAGTCTTGGTATTCTTGTGGATCTTGAGGTCTATTTGTTGATTGAAGTTCTCTTGTGTTATCTAACCTTGTTTTTGAAGCTTACAGATATGACCATTTTGCATCATGTTTTATGTTGATATTTATTGCATTATGGGCTGTTATTACACTTTAAGATACAATTCATATGCATTTTCTCTCTTATTTTACAAGGTTCACATGAAGAGGGAGAATGCCGGCAGCTGGAATTCTGGACCAGAAAGGAGCAAATCTGATATACCTATTCTGCACAACTCCAAATGTCCTAAAACTTTACGGAGAATTGTTTTGGAATATATAAAAAATATTGGGTGAAGAAACAACAGAAGGGGACCCACTAGGTGGCCACAAGCCCCGGGGCGCGCCCTACCTCCAGGGCATGCCCCTAGGGCTTGTGGGCCCCCCTGGCCATCTCCCAGTGTCCATCTTTTGCTATATGGATGGTTTTGACATAGAAAAAAATTAGAAGGAAGCTTTCGAGATGAAGCATCGCTGTGTCGAGGCGGAACCTCGACACAAGAAATCTAGGACTCCGGCGGAGCTATTCTGCCGGGGAAACTTCCCTCCGGGAGGGGGAAATCGAATCCATTGTCATCACTAATGTAAGAATGAAGTATGACTACAAGAGGGGGTGAATGTGAGTTTTAATTTTTCTTTGGAAAACTCAAAACTCTTAGAACCCAGTAGCGGAAACGAATGAAAAACAAACTACAACGAGCTAAAACTAAGTAACGAATGGAAATTAAACATGCATTGAAACAAATCACATGATGGAAAACATGTCGAATGGAAACATTGGTAACAGATATAACAAGTGGTGCTCGATGGTGCCAGGGTATTTGTTTGACCAGTTCATCCTTCTGCACAAGGACAACGTCTAGTTGGAGGGGCAGTGACTTAACATGGAAGATAAAACTCTCTTCACCCTATTCTCCTCGACAATCGATTCGTCAACCGATGCCGATTACTCATGGTAGATACTTGAAGGCGAGCTCCAAACCTTTACAAACTTCTTCTTCAAGAACCACAATCACTCTTGGTCTCTGAAGGAATTGACACCTAACCGCCTAGAGAGTTTGCAGCTCTCAAGAGTAATACGCGGAGCGTACTAGACTTAGATTCAAGTCATGTTGAACCACTATCTAATTCTTCGGCTCTAGGGGTTTTCTCTTGGTGGATTTTAAACTCAAACCACTTAGAGAGTGGGTTGCTCAACAATCTTCTCAAAATCAAATGGAGCAGCCACTGGACAAAGCCGGCACAGGGTGGCTATTTGTAGCTGCAGCCTTTCCAGATGGGAAATGACCATTTTGGACATGCAGTCCAGCCAATGGCCAACTGATACGTTCACAATGGTCGGATTTTGGAGCAACGGTAACATTACTTGAGGAACAAGTAATGCTAATTCCTCGGTCTGAGCCAAATCTCTCGTAGCGAAGACGATCACAGTCTCTTGCTGGCAAGTATTTGCTCGGAACACAAAGAGATTTCTCTCACAACTTTCATAGGATTTGGGTTTAGCATCAGAGAATCAAAGTTTCGAATACTACACCCCTCTTAATAGTACGGTGGTCCTATGACTCAATAAAAAGAAGAAGAAGAACGAAACAAATGCCACGTCTTCACTTCATCTTCATTCTCCTCGGACGTAGTCATTTTCTTCGGACAGACACCGAACCAATTGCTTCACTTCAGCAATTTTAAGGGGTCACTCTTGTTAACATCATCTTCGGTGATAACCATCGCTGCAAGGCAGGGATATTACCTTTGTTGTTTGCATCAAACTCCTCGATATCTCAGGGACCTGTTACTCTGTGTGCACTAGCAAACATATAAGTCCCATATTGTTTACGTCAAAAAACTCCAAAACATAAGGGGCCTATCATTGCACCAACAATCTCCCCCTTTTTGGACGGCTATTGAGAAAACAGATAATCATCAAAGTGAAGATAGATAAGTGAAATGTAAATCAAACAAGAGTGAATTTGCGTTACTTGGCTCGATGATGAAATATACTCCCCTAGATGTATGCAGAGTCAGCAATATGAGATAATATTCTCTGTAATTCATTGAAGTATGTGGAGGATTTTTCAACCATTCGAGGTGATGATTCGCACTGATGATATATAATCCATCGAGAATGTAGTGCAATCATTCATAACTTCCGATAATAATTCCACCTGCAAAACAAATGCTTCGAGAGAAATAGTGCGGCAGGCAGGGTTATTAATATTACATCACAGAAGTTTTACATCAGAGCAAAGATAGTCATTAAAGCATAGAGCTCAAAAGTCTCATAAAGCCAGACCAAATAAACACAGAGACCAAATCTATCAGAGCAAATCTATCGAAACTCGATGTAATTCTCCCCCTTTTGTCAAGTAGTGTCAAAAAGGTGACAAAGAACATGAGTGTAAAAGAGGTGAACTTGATTCACTCTGAGACATCTCCAGAAGAACTTGGTGAAGATGTTTCGGATTCCGAAGTGGCTGGTATATCTTCATCGTCAGCGGGAGCAGATGTTCCTTCAAGACTGGCTTGAGGCTGAGAAGATGAGGGCATATTGGGATCAGCTTGTTTATTCTTGCGAGACAACACATTTCCTTCAACTAGTTTCTCAGTTGGTGAGGTAGCTTCTGATTCATCAACCAACTTGCACAGCTGAAACCAAAGTATATCAGTTGTTGGCTCATAAGCTAGCAGAGGTGGAGTGATACGATTTTGAAAATCTTTAGCGGAGAAACCTTGATCAATATACTCATAGAGTTCTTCAATATCAGAGTTAAGAAGTTATTTCTTGGAGAAGAACTGTTGAAGCAATTTCCATATGCACTTCTTATTTTCAGTCGTAATCATGTGCACAACTTTCGTACGGTTGTTGATGGCATTCAGTTGGGCAGCCAGATGTTCTTTCTCTCAGCGATCCTCAGCCATATGCTACAACAGCAACTGTTGATTACACAAACTCACTTCAAGGTGTGAAGGAGGTTGAGTAGTTGATTGTCTATCACGCTGAGGTAGCCATGGCCCATCAATAGTATTGTGATAATCTGGAGGGCTTGACACTGGTACTTTGCCTGAAGAAAAATCTTCCATGACTCGCAGCGTATCACGTACAGGATGAATGAAGCTTTTGTGACTGACTTTTGCCAAATATTCGGTGTGCATTGCATAATCAACTACTTTCTGTATCCAAGGCGCAAAGACTTTGGTGGTTTTCGGGTGCTGAGCAGAGTCCATCAGTATGCGCATAAACATGTCTTCAACATCAAAGATATATCCTTGGGAGATAGCATGAATGGTGTTTCGAAGAACATCAAATATAGCATAGTTAGAATTCATCCTAGCCAGAGGACAAATGGTATAAGTGAGCATGTGGTATAGATTGAGTCTGATTATGAAATTTCAAATGCTCGGGCATGGGAGGACCATTGTAGTCACAAACTTTCTCTTGGTCCATGGTGCAATGGAAATCTTCATCCGAAATGGCATCAATGTTGTGTACTCGAATTTCATTCTTGCCATGCTCGAACTGAGGGAAATGAAAGTGTGAGACAAAGTCTATTGCAGAGCATTTTATACGTTTCCCTTCGGTCATTCATTCCATGACCCACTTAGTGCTATCAGATTCATCACTAGAGATGTACAAAGTGGCATATAATTGAAGTATCATTTCTCTGTTCCATGGATGCTGGAATGCAAACACATGTGTGAGGCCAGAATCTTCAATATCTTGCAAGACTTGATTAAAACAACCAATGTTCTTCATAGCAGCAATGTCCGGGAACTCGTGAGGAAATATCTTGCGGCTGTCATATAGGATCCAAGAGTAATATATAGCCTATTCTTGTGTCCAGAACCGAGGAGATTCAGAGGTGTGAGGCTTGTTGTACGTACTCTCTTGAAAGAAAAGAGCATGAGTGTTCCGATTGTAAAGTGGCCCTTTGACGCCAACGCCTATAGAGAATAAAGGCAGTTGTTCACGAGGATATGGATATTTGAGCTCATCTTGAACGAAGATCACTTCATCGCCATAAACTACAGAGTCTGAATGATGGGCATAAACAGATTTTTATTGTAGAAGAATCAACATATGAAGTTCTTTTCGCAGTGTCGAGTGAAATTCGCAGTGGAGAGGGAGCAGACACTTTTGCAGGTGACACTGAAGCTTTGTCAGGCACTAGGGACCGATGGGTATGTTCATCGGCAGACGGTTGAGGTGCAGTGGGAGGAACCGTTTCAATTGGTTTGACATGAGCTGGAGAGGCTTTATGCTCAGACTGAGGAATTTCCCCTTCTTCTGATACATTTGGCTGAGAAGGATTTGCTTCATGAACAGGGGAGTGCACATGCACTGGTTCAGTTGGCCTTGGCATAGTAGGAGCATATGTGAGTGGAGCATTCACTGGCGAAGGAATGGCTTGCTCCGGAGTGTTTTCCTTCTGTGGCACGGCTTCTGGAGACTTTCTTTCATGGGAGGAGGAGCATTCTTCTTCGCAAATTTTCCTTTTTCTTCTGCTTCTGCTGAGCAGATTGATCAATATGCCCTTTCACAAGATCATTGTAGCAAGTGGCTTGGGCTTGATGATCGAGGCAGATCTTGTGAACAATTTGATCTTGGTTAGAATGAAATCCCAATCGCCTATTCTGAAGGATAGTTAAGGCACGATTGACATTCACGTATGATTCGTCAAGTTGCTTGATGACAAACTTGGAGGTTGCGACTTTCATACGGTTCTCAAGATCATTAAGCTGGGCAGTGGGGTTATTGATCTCAACAGAATCTTCTCTCATATCTTGTACCAGAGCAGAAGCTTGAGTAACGACTTCAGGAGGGATCGGTAAAGATCCTACCTCTCCATCGAATAAGTTTTCCACAAATTTGTCAAGCTGCTCCATAATGAACACTTGATTGAAATAATAAGGGGCATCAAAGTGGTCATCAGTTTGTGTAATAGGAGCAGTTTGCACTGGATTTTTGTCGGTTGGAGGCATAGAAGCCAATGGTTGAGTCAAGGTGGGAGAAAATTTAGCAGCCTTTCCTTTTAGAACATCAGCTCGTGAAGCACTTTGCTTGGCAGAAGGAACAGTGATTTTCTTTACCTTCGGTTTTGGAATTTTCTCCCCTGGCTGAGCTGTGCTTACTGGAGCATCAGCAACCAAATCTTGCATGTTAATCACCTCAGGATGAGGGGTTGTGAGGGAGTCATGGACTAAGGGGTCCTCGGGGCGACGACCCGTTGTACATGGGCCGGACTGTTGGAGCTATATAGTGACAGAAGATCTATGAAGCCGTGGTGTGCCCTCCAAGTCAAGAAGGCGCACGATCTCTTTAAACCCTTATTGTAATCTATCTTCGGTAACCCTAACCCTACCAGTGTCTATATAAATCGAGGGTTTTTAGTCTTTAGGGCTAGAGCTACATTCATCACCTCATTGCCTTAGGGATTTTCTCGTGCTGATCTCGAGGTAGATATACTCTATAAACCACATCATACATCCAATATAATCAAACATGACATAGGGTATTACCTCTTCGAGAGGGCCCGAACCTGGGTAAACACTGTGTTTGTCGTCCCTTGTTCCCCATCGATCCTAGATCCACAGCTCAGGACCCCCTACCCCGAGGTCTGCCAGTTTTGACACCGATATTGGTGCTTTCATTGAGAGTTCTGCTGTGGGGTCGCCAAAAGGATTGATGGCTCGTCTGATCATAGGAGAGGGCATCGGGTCCGGGGACTTCTTCATTCCTGGGCAACTCTTCACATTTGGCAGCATCGTGCTGCACGCTGACCTGACTTGCTGCCTGGGTCAGATCAACACCTTCACTCCCGGGCATCGAATTCGATTCGGTGATCTGGAATACATTACGGACACGCAGGGCAATCTGGCTTTTACCGGATTCACTTCCCCCTCCCACACCTTCGCCATGCCTGATCTAGAGTCCCCTTCCAATTCGACCAGCGGATCAGCCTCAACAGCTTCAAGCCAGGAGAGCTCCACTTCGAGCGAGGGCCAAGCTCTGCCTCCATCTGGGCACATCATGACCACAGAGGACTTATCCCCGACCTTCAAGGCAAAATCAGGATGCAAACGCTAGGAGTCAATCTCGGCCGAACATCCCCGTCATGACGCCCACCTAGCCTTGAGCCCTTACAATGAAGCGGTAGCCAACGGCCAGGGGTCACCTGAGGCCCAAAGTAGCTCAATCCTGAACCCTGGAGGGGAAGCCACGAACAAGGACCAAAGCCCGTCCTCAACCTCGAGTGACATTCCGGACCCCTTCAACGATCCGACTCCGCACCCTGATCTTGCCACGACTAGTGGAAACCAAGGACTGGCCAGGGCATTGAGTACCCCCACCCCTTCACAACGGAATTCGGCTCGGAGCCATCGAGTTCGGCGACCCTCGCAATGGTAAAAAGGGCGCTAGACCGAATCCAGAAAATGACCATCCAAGAGGACCTACCCTTCGTCTTCAACCATCATCCCTTCGAGGCGTATGAGGGCGTCCTGGACTAAGGGGTCCTCGGGTGTCCGGCCTGTTAGCCATGGGCCGGACTGGTGGGCTGTGAAGATACGAAGACCGAAGAATGCACCCGTGTCCGGATAGGACTCTCCTTGGCGTGGAAGGCAAGCTTGGCGACCAAATATGTAGATTCCTTTCTTTGCAACCGACCTTGTGTAACCCTAGATTCTCCCGATGTCTATATAAACCAGAGGACTTAATCCGGAGGATACTCATTATCATAACCATACAAGCTAGGCCTCTAGGGTTTAGCCACTACGATCTCGTGGTAGATCAACTCTTGTAATACTCATATTCATCAAGATCAATCAAGCAAGATGTAGGGTATTACCTCCATAGAGAGGGCCCAAACCTGGGTAAAACATTGTGTCCCCTGTCTCCTGTTACCATCGACCTTAGACACACAGTTCGGGACCCCCTACCTGAGATCCACGGGTTTTGACACCGGCATTGGTGCTTTGATTGAGAGTTCCACTGTGATGTCGCCAAAAGGTTTGATGGCCCCTTCAATCGTCAATAATGACGATGTCCAAGGAGAAACTTTCCTCCCCGAACAAATCTTTGTGTTCGGCGGCTTCGCACTGCGGGCCAATTCATTTGGCCATCTGGAGCAGATCGAAAGCTACGCTCCTAGCCATCAGGTCAGATTTGGGAGCTTGAACTACGTTGTGGACATCCGTGGAGACTTGATCTTCGCCGGATTCGAGACCGTGGCTACCACTCCTGGCCACCCCGAGGGACATGACCTAAATCTGCCATCGGACTGCATCCAGGAGACAACTCCCATAACCGCTCAGGCCTTAGATCCGAAGCAGACTGCGCCATCCAAGGACGGGAATCTCAACCCCGCCACGGAGGCCACAGATTCCCCGACGTTGGAGCCGCACATAGACTTGATCTCACACGATACCTGTGCCATCGAAAGTCCGGACTCGTCTCCGGCCGTAAGTTCCAAACCATGTGAGCCTGCAGACGCCGAACTTGATCGTATATCGATCTTCGAATTCAGCGCCGCAGACATCTTCCGGCACTCGCCTTTGGGCGACATGCTAAACTCATTGAAAAACCTGTCCTTGTCGGGGGACTCATAGTCGAACTATGTTCTGTTCGAACTAGGGGCTGATGATGGAGAATCTTGCTTCCCACCTACCACCCACTCCATAGCCACTGTCGAGGACTTAACCGACATGCTCGATTACGGCTCCGAAGACTTCGACGGTATAGACGACGATGCCAAAGAAGAGCAGGGCCAAAACCCGTCCCTCACCGAACGTGGGATGGTCACTTCTTCATACGACGTATACACGGTGGATACACCTAAAGAAACTAACGATGATGACAAAGAAGATCCAGTTGAGGATGAACCTCCTAAGACACAGCCCAGACTCCAACGTCAACGACGCTGCTCTAACTCACGTCGTGCAAAACACAGGTAATACCGGCACCGGAGAAAACAACACCCCGGACGATGCTGAAGAAAATGAAGCCCCTGTTGGGGCAACATCCGAACAGGATGAACTAGAAGACGGGCACGAGAGCCCGCATGAATAGGCCATACACGAAGACTCGGAGGACAGTAATTATCTTCCGCTCTCCGAGGATGAGGAGAGCCTCGGCGACGAGGATTTCATCGTGCCTGAGGAACCTCTCGAGCAGGAGCGCTTTAAACGCCGGCTATTAGCCACTGCAAGGAGCCTAAAAAAGAAATAGCAGCAGCTTCAAGCTAACCAAGACCTACTCAACGATAGATGGACAAATATCCTAGTGGCCAAAGAATACGGCCCCAGGCGCACAACCAAGGGTTAACCGCAGCGCAGATTGCTACCTCAGTTTGGTATGGCTCAGATTGTTAACCGCGGTATGGATCAAGGATTTTCTTCTCCATATTCATATGGCTTGAGGAGATGACCTTCATGCCATCAAATACCTCCCACTAAAACTCAAAGGACCTGCAAGGTACTGGTTAAACAGTCTGCCTGAAAACTCTATCGGCAGCTGGGAATATCTGGAAGACGCCTTCTGCGACAACTTCCAAGGTACATACATCCGGCCACCAGACGCCGATGACTTAAGTCACATCGTCCAGCAGCCTGGAGAGTCAGCCAGGAAGCTCTGGACTAGGTTCTTAGTTAAAAAGAACCAAATCGTAGACTGTCCGGACGCGGAAGCCCTAGCGGCCTTTAAATACAGTGTCCGGGACGAGTGGCTCGCCTGCCACCTCGGTCAGGAAAAACCAAAATCCATGTCAGCCCTTACCACTGATGACCCGCTTTTGCGCGGGAGAAGACAGTTGGCTCGCTCATAGAAGCAACAGCGCTAGCGACCCGGGCAATCCCGAAGTTCGAGATGGCAATGGGAAACCACGACGCAATAAGCACAAATGTGGCAATAGTAACAGGGGAGCGCAAGACACAACGGTCAACGCCGGATTCAGCAACCCCAAACCCGGTCAATGGAAGAATCCATTCAAGGCAAACAGAGACGGACTATCCAATTTGGATAAGATATTGGATAGGCCCTGCCAGATTCATCGCCACCCCAATAAACCAGCTAACCACACCAACAGAAGCTATTGGGTCTTCAAACAGGTCGGCAAGTTAAACGCCGAATACAAGGGGAAGAAGCCGCCCGACAACGACGACGATGACGAAACTCGCCAACCAAACACCGGGGGTCAGAAGCAGTTTCCCCCTGAAGTAAAGACAGTGAACATGGTACACATGACACAGTCCCCTACAGGGGAATGCATGGAGTGCTCTCTCCGTGCAGAGGATCACACTACGACTATCTCAGCCGAACTACACAACGGGGGCATTACACCGCATACCTCGTCGGCCATTAAGCCCCCGGTCTCCATTCAACACGACCGTTCAAATCGCATACATGACTAGCAGTTCGGCTTCTGCCGTCCGCCGCATATACCCGGAGAATCTGTACCGCGCATACATAACTACGCACTTAAAATACCCTGGGCACCAGCGAAAGCACTATATGGACTGACCTGAAAGTACTCCCATAACCTTCTCTTTTTTCTAACTTTTTTTCCTTCTTCCTTTTTCTTGTTTCCCTCCACAGGTGGCTCAATGGCTGGCCTCGGACTCTATCGGATTTCGGGTTCGTACACTGACCCAAGGGCTATTTCCATCAAGGAGTCCCTTCACCAAGGACAGGCGGCGTAGACGTGCGACAGGAGGTCCAAAATAACTTTTTGTAGACTGCACTCTCTATTTCGAACCTGTAAAGTGCCTTTCTCCTCCGCCTTCGACCCCTGGCATATCAAATAGCCGAGATTGCGGCTTTGTTATCTATATACACGATTGGCACATCACTCCGATCCCAGTAAAAATAATCCATTCTTTTCTAAAAGGACCGTGTTTTTCCCTACGGTTGTCTCAAACGTACACCTCGGCATAACTTGCCAGGGGCTCGGTATGGGAACAAACGAGTTGCCGACAAAGTCCGAACAACTCTATAGCGTACTTCGGCATCGTGAGTTTGGCCTTATATGCATCAGCTCCGAATCATGTCTTGGGTCAATAGTTGAGTTGCCCGGCTCCTGTGCTTGCTATCCTACGTTCCGCTCTATCGGCTACAGTAGTAAAGGGAGAACTACTGCGATTGTGCTTCCGGTTCACATGGTTAAGCACCTCAGTAGAGAAAGCCGAAAACTGACTGTCATGATGCGGCAAGAGCTAGTCAACCACTCGATTACTTATCGAAATCTTTCACGACTCCCTCCATCTCACACGAAGGACCTCTTTCCGGTCAAATATGTAAACGCATCATATGAATAAGCCGCATACATACCAGGGGCTATGTCGTAGACCCACCATAAAACTCCTATGGCTAAGTGAAAGTGTTAACGCCCTATAGTCTGGTTACCTGGTTCGCCGCATTGACACCTCCTTCACGGACCAAGACGTTGGGTCAAGAGTGATCAGATGCTTTTTCGAACACCCCCGTACTTCCTATGAGGGGGCTAAAGCCGACGACTGGAAAACTTTCAGTTCATATACAAACGACCGCACAGGAGGAAGAAAAGCCTTTAGGCAAAATCAAAATATAGACGGATTATAACAATTATCTTTTACAATTCGTAAAGAGTTCAATCGAATATTATGCCTTTCGAACATTGATCCTCTATCAAGCGAGCAGCCTCTAAGACGTCCTCAAAGTAATGCTCTGGTGCGTGATGGTCCTTGCCCTTGGGTGGACCCTGCGCTGCAACATCGACGACCTTCATCTTCCCCCAGTATGTCTTGACTCGGGCAAAGGCCATCCGTGCACCTTCAATGCACGCCGACCGCTTCACGGCGTCGATACGTGGCATTGCATCAGCAAGCCGCCGCACCAAGCCGAAATAGCTATTCAGAATCGACTCAGTCGGCCACAGCTGAAGTATGATGTTCTTCATGGCAGCGCCGGACATCCTGTGAAGCTCGGCCCATTGGGACATCTGTTCATTCGGCAGCAGAGAGTGTTTTGATGCTCCAAACTGTGACCAGAAAAGATTCTCCATTGCATATCACTCTTGCGCTTTGTAAAACTGCGCCGCATTGGATGAACTCTTCGGTAGGTCCAAAAACACGTCTGGAGAACTCCACACTTGGTTAAGCTGAGCATAATTCGGATTGCCGAACTTAGTCTGTAATAAAAATGGCTTACCAGCCGCAATCTCCCCAGCTTGCCGGATCTCCTCACGGGCCGCTCTAGATTCGGACCGCGCTTCTTTCGCCTCTCGCAAGGCCTTTTCAAGCTCAGCTGCTTTGGCTTTATTCTCCTTCTCTAGGAATGCACAGCGGCTGGTAGCATTTTTTAGTTCAAGCGCCATCGAGGATATTTTCTCCTCGTCTTGGTGCCGAGAAGCTTGTTCGGCCTTTAAATCGGCCGATGCCTTTTCGGCAGCCGCATTACTAAACTGGGCCTGCTCCTTGGCCCGGGCCAGCTCCGCCCGAAGAATCTCAACGGCGGCGGCACCATTTGCAGCCATGCATATTCCAGTATGCAATTTCAGTGTCACACTTATATTACACACACGTATATGTAAGGATTGCTCCGAACACGTACCTTGCGACTCGTCAAGACGCCTGTTGATAAGTGCGATATCAGTATTTGCCTCATCAATCTTGTGTTGCAAATCCGCAATCTCTACAGTCCGGACAGTTTCTGGGGAGGTCACAGCCTGTGTTCCAATTAATCATATTACTTCCTAGGACTATCTTTTGATCCTCTGATCGCCTCCCTCAGGAAGCCAATCAGAGTCTCAGGGGCTACTATCTATACATAGGTGAATAAAACACAATCAAACATATTACGATAAAAACCTCGAAGCCTCTTAGCAGGCCCACGAAGGCCTCATTCAATCCACTTTTCACAGCCAGGACCTTTTCGACCACCGTGCCCATAAAGGTATGATGTTCCTCTGAGACGGACGCCTGTCGCAGCATGTTCATCAATATATCCGATGCCTTTGGGTCTCCGGAGGCTGCTATAGGAGTACGACCTCCCTTTGAAGGGATCCGTTTATTCGTATCCAGCTGTAGACCGGAATGTTCGGGGCCTTTATTGTTGCTCCCCGGACCCTGGGCCACCGAAGTATCACCTTCGGGTTGTGTCTTCATCATCCATCGCACCACTTGTTGATCGGGAGAGACCCTTCGCGACGACACCTCGAAGTCGTCCACCCTGTTGGGTGAGGAGATTGGTGGAGGCGTCTCGCTTTCCATCATCTCCGGGAGAAGATCCCCGAGGAAGATGATTGTTGAAGAAGACTGCGTGTTGAACTGCAAAAAAACATATATTCTAGACGTAACAAGAAAGGGGCGGGACATGCTTAAAACACCCTTGTTCACTTACGATTTGGCCTGAGGCTTGTCCTCATCATGGGACTGCGATGACGTTGTCCTCCAAGCTCGAGCCACCCGACGAAGGCATCTTGCCTCGTTTAGGAGCCTTTTCCTCCCAATCTTCGGAGGCGGCCCTTTTCTTCCCATGGGGGGAAGAGACATTGACTTCCCCGTCATTTTTGTCTTCAGACGATGGAATCTTGTCTGGCACACCTTTGGGATGGGGGCCATCTTTGGTCCTCTCTGCCTTGCCCTCCTTCACAGGCATCTGGTACGGTGCCGGGGCTAGCATCCTTGTTAATACAGGATCCGCTGAACCTTCAGGAAGGGGGGTCGGACACCTAATCAGCTCTGCTTTCTTTATCCAACCCTGGAAGGAGATAGTTTGCTAAGTAATGTATTATGTCATACTTAAAAAAGGGGTGTTCGGAAGTCAAGTGCTTACCGGGGTATCCAGATGGTTACAGTCGAGGATTGTGTCCTTAGTAGTGTCCGGCCAATGTTTTCGTTTTCCGAAAAACAACTTCCACATCCCTTTGTGCGTAATGCCGAAGAAGTGTTGGAGGGTTCGTGGTCCTTCTGGATTGAACTCCCACATACGAAGAGGCCTATATTGGCATGGTAGGATTCGACGAATCAGCATTACTTGAATCATGCTGACAAGATTGATGTCCCTCTCGAGGAGGGTTTGGATGCGGCTTTGTAGAGTCCGCACTTCATCAATTGATCCCCAATCTAGCCCCTTGTTGGCCCATGATTCAAGATGTAATGGTGGACCAGGGCGAAACATGGGTGCAGCTACCCACTTAGTGCTGCGGGGCTTCGCAACGTAAAACCACTCTTGTTGCCTTTGATTGGAAATTTCGGTAAAAGAGCCTTTTGGCCAAGGAGTGTTGTGAGCTGGCTGACTATAGCACCGCCGCACTCCACCTGTTCCCCGTCGACTACCTTTGGGTTCACACTGAAGGTCTTGAGCCATAAGCCAAAGTGTGGGGGGATTCGGAGGAAGGCCTCGCACGTAATGATAAACGCCGAGACATGGAGGAAGGACTCTGGGGCTAGATCATGAAAATCTAGTCCATAATAGAGCATTAGCCCTCGGACGAAGGGATCAAGAGCGAGCCCTAGCCAGATCTGGGGGTCGGGATAACCTGCCCTTGAGCAGGAAGCCTATGGTGGATTTCCGCGGTCAGGTATCTGGCCGCTCGAAGCTTCGCAATGTCCTCTTCTATAACAGTGGAAGCCACCCATCGGCCTTGAGGGCTGGGTCCGGACATAATGGGGAAGCTCGGAGCAACGAAGTCGAAACCTTGGGTGCTAGAAGTCGAGGTTGGAGAGGTTGAGGAGAAGTTTGGCGTCAAAAAGGACGACCCTTGGTTCCTTTATAAAGGCAGCAGGAATTAAACGCCTCCTCTTGAGCCTGAAAGCCTGCCTATTCCTAAGGGATCTTTCCAACAGAACGGTTGGGTTACCCACGCTTGTGTTAATGAGAATCCCGCAATAAGGGGACACGATCTCTGTTTCGACAGAGCGTGCCAATAGCAACCGCGCCTCGAAACGTGGAACGGTGGGACAGGAAACGGTTCGAAAAACCGGGCGAGCGTGACGTCACATTATAGAAGTTGTCATCAGATTGGACTCATGGAATATGATATTTTCTCTGTGGTTGTGTGTGGTGTTGTGTTACAGGCCCGGACATGTTCAGATACGTCTGAAGACTATCTTGGAGTTCGGAGGGAGGAACCCTCCTTGCAATGTCGAAGACAGACGCGCCGGATACATTGTCATTGAAGCCAGGTTCAGGGGCTACTGAGGGACTCCTGGACTAAGGGGTCCTCGGGCGTCCTGCCTATTAGCCATGGGCCGGACTGATGGGCTGTGAAGATATAAAGACCGAAGACTGCAAGCGTGTCCGGATAGGATCCACCTTGGCGTGGAAGGCAAGCTTGGCGACCAAATATGTAGATTCCTTTCTTTGTAACCGACCTTGTGTAACCCTAGATCCTCCCAATGTCTATATAAACCGGATGGCTTAATCCGGAGGATACTCATTATCATAACCATACAAGCTAGGCCTCTAGGGTTTAGCCATTAGGATCTTGTGGTAGATCAACTCTTGTAATACTCATATTCATCAAGATCAATCAAGTAGGATGTAGGGTATTACCTCCATAGAGAGGGCCCGAACCTGGGTAAAATATTGTGTCCCATGTCTCCTGTTACGATCGACCTTAGACGCACAGTTCGGGACCCCCTACCCGAGATCCGCCGGTTTTGACACCGACAGCGTACCCACCACCCATTTGGTAGCCACTATCGATGATTTAACCGATATGCTAGACTATAATTTGGAGAATGCCGAATACATGGACGAGGAGAACGGAGCCACGACCAATGTCGATGTTGCCCCCCCCCATCACCAGCCGTTGGTCGGCCACATCCGCCTATGACATTTACATGGTGGACACCCCAAAAGGACAGTGACGGCACCACTGATCAGAACCGAGGAAAGCCCGGAGATGAGCTGCCCAAACGCCGAAAACAACACCATCGATCAAAGCCACGTCGAAGCCACGTGAGCAATGTGGACTCTGCGGAGAATGACACCGTACGAACATCATCAGGATGACCCCACGGGGCAGGAGGACCCGCCCAACCCATAAAACCATGATGACTCCGAGGATTGCAACTACCTCCCACTCTCTGAAGAGGAGGCAAGTCTCGGGCGTGACAATTTCATCATCCCCGAAGACCCTATGGAGCAGAAACGATACAAGCGGAGGCTTTTAGCCATTGCCCGCGGCTTAAAGAAATAAAAACGCAAGATCAAGGCCAAACAGGACACCCTCAACGACCAATGGACTAAAGTCCTAGCTGCTGAAGACTCCTGCCGCAGCTCGATGACGAGGCCATAGAGCCCACACGCCCGATATACACAAGCGACAAACAGCCAGACCGGCCCCCTAGAGGGCGGGATAGAGAAGCTGACGAGGCGAAACACCCAGCCGCCCACCTCGCCGTTATGGCAAGGATCAAGTGCCGCCCACTTACGAGTATGACCTCTGCCATCACCTATATGCTCGAGGATGCCGCACTAGGTCCATTTACAAACCTAGAGGAGGCCCCCCACTTACCAGGAAGGATACTATGATCGGCTAAACGAAGCGATAGAATCCGGGAGCAGCAGCAGATTCGGAGGGCCGAAGACCTCCGACGCGATGTAGCCCATGTTTGAGGCGCCACACACCCCATGTGCTTTACAGAGAGGGTCACGCAGCACCAATTCCCGGAAGGCTTCAAGCCCGTGAATATTGAATCATTTGACGGAACCACAGATCCAGCCGTATGGATAGAGGATTTCCTCATTCATATTCACATGGCGCGAGGAGATGACCTCCACGCCATCAAATATTTTCCACTAAAGCTTAAAGATCCAGCTCGACACTGGTTGAACAACCTTCTCGAAGACTCTATAGGCTGCTGGGAAGAGCTCGAGGACGCTTTCCAAGCAAACTTTCAGGGCACCTATGTCCGACCTCCGGATGCTGACAACCTAAATCGCATCACACAACAACCCGGAGAATCTGCCCGACAATTTTGGAACCAATTCCTGACCAAGAAGAACCATAACGTCGATTGTCCGGATGCCGAAGCCTTGGCTACCTTCATGCACATTGTCAAGGATGAATGGCTCGTACGATATCTCGTCCAGGACAAACCAAGAACTATAGCAACCCTTACCTCCCTCATGACCCACTTTTGCGTAGGTGAAGACAGTTGGCTTGCTCGCAAAAACACCAACCCAGACACACACGATACCTCCGAGGTTCCAGACAGAAATGGAAAGCCCTAACGCAACAGAAAGAATAAACGCCGCCACAATGACGGCGAGGGCGACGATACGACAGTCAATACCGGATTCTGAAACCAAAAGTCTAGACCCCGAAAGAAATCCCCTAAAGGCAACAACGACGGCCCGTCCAGACTGGACACAATTATGGATAGGACTTGTCAGATCCACGACACATTAGAGAAGCCCGGCAACCACTCCAACCAAAACTGTTGGGTGATTAAACAGGCCGGCAAGCTCACAGCCGAAGACTCGGGCAAAAGCCCATGAAGCGAGGACAATGATGAGCCATGTAGACGAACTAGTGGAGACTAGAAACCCTTCCCTTTCGAGGTCAAGACGGTAAACATGATCTACGCAACCCACATACTAAAGAAGGAGAGGAAGCGACCACTACGAGACATATATTTCGTCAATCCAGTAGCGCCGAAGTTCAATCCATGGTCAGCCTGTCCAATCACGTTTGACCGCAGGGACCACCCGACCAGCATACTCCATGAAGGGTTTGTAGCCTTTGTACTCGACCCTATCATCGATGGATTCCACCTCACTAGAGTTCTCACGGACGGAGGTAGCAACCTCAATCTGATATACAAAGATAAAGTGAGGAAAATGGGATCAACCCATCAAGGATCAAGCCCAGTAACACCACGTTTAAGGGGGTCATTCCAGGAGTAGAGTCTCACTGCACACGCATCATGACGCTTGAACTAGTGTTCGCATCTCCGGATAACTTCCAAAGCAAGGACTTGATCTTCGACATTGCACCTTTTCGCAGCGGCTATCACGCCCTCCTCGGCCGAACAACATTCGCCAAATTCAACGATGTCCTGCATTACGCGTACCTCAAGTTGAAGATGCCCAGTCCCTCGGGTGTCATAACCATCAACGGCACCATAGAACGCTTGCTTCGAACCGAACAGCACACTGCGGCCCTAGCGACCGAACACAAAGCCGGCCTATATGGGCCTGGATGCCGACCCACCGTAAAGGCCGGCGACAATAGCAAACGGGTTCGAACCCGTTCCCCTTTATGGGAACCCGCATGCGTTCACCACAAATAGGGATACACGCCCCACGACATGCCCACATTCTTCATGCTCCACATGCCTCATCAGCACAACTTCGCACTCAAAATACCATGGCACCGTGAGGCATACATTAATAAATCCGAAGTGCATGTTCAGTTAAACCGAACTTTGGGATTACCTCATCTTTGGACGACCCGGGGACCAATTCCGGATACCCCCAAGCATAAAGCTTCATTCGTAGAGTCCTCGCCCATCAAGGTCTCATCGAAGGTCCCAACCCCCACCTATCAGAAGCAAAGGCGCAGATGTGCATCAGGGCACAGTGAAGGCCTTAACTCATGCATCAAGGCCCTACATCAACCTTTACTCTATAAACTTTATTTTTCTTTTTCTCTTACAAGTACTGCCTTCACGGTTCGAATTGTATGGTTAGACGTCCCGAGCCTACGAGAAATAATAAAAATACCCTTTATGGTGTTCAGATATCCGCATTTTTGTGATTTGTCTATTCCCTTTCCGATTCTCCCCTCGCTCTTCGAACAGCTTGGCATGAAAACACGATCGGTTATATAACCCAGAGCTCGATTTCTCAGTCAGCTCGACACACCAAGTCTGACACCGCTTACCGCCGAGTGTCCGATGTCCCGAATATTACACTATATGCATCAAATTCTGAATCATGCCTTAGGTTAATAGTTGGGTCGCCCAGCTCTTGTGCTTGCCCCTTATGTCCCGCACGTTCGGCTAAGAGGGCAAAGGGAGAACCCCTGCGATTGTACTTCTGGCTCACCCGGTCAAGTACCTCAGGAGGAGAAAGCTGAAAATTGACCGTCAAGGTAAGCGCGAACTGATCTGCGCTCCGGCGACGAGTTTCGACAACAAAAATCGTTGGCGATTTCACCGTGTCACAAGAAGGGTTCATCTTAACACAAACCACGTGATCAGAAAGGGTAAGCGTTCAGCCCCAAGTACATCAAAATACACCAGGGGTTAGTCCTTAGTCCCTACCGTCAAGCTCCTAAGGCTAAGTGAAAGCTGTAAAACAGAATAGTCTGATTACCTAGTTTTGCTCACGCGCTACCACCTCCAGGTACCAAGATGTTGGCTAAGGGTAATAGTGCAGAGACGAAAACACCCCTCGCGGCATTTACCTAGGGGCTGAAGCCGATGACTGGTAGCTTTCAGATTTAATATACGACCGAATAAGAGTCAAAATTAAAAACTATGACAATATAAAACAAGTCCGGCAGACGCATTATAAAGCACAAGGTACACTTGGTACAAACTTAGCACAATCACTCAAATATTACATCTTTCAAATACTAGCCCGCTGTCGCCTGCGCGCCATTCATCACCTGTGCAAAGTACTGCTCAGGGTGACCGAGGTCCAGACTCCTTTCCTGCATCAGCCAGGACGGATGCTCCCTCCTGGTCTTTGGTGACTGAGGTGTTATCCTCAGCCATTACGGCATCGGCCTCCCCTTATGCATTTGGAGGAGGAGGAGTCCTCCGAGACCGCACCTCCTTGGCCTCTTCGGGGACTAGAGGAGGCGCGGAGTGCACCATTGACCCACTGTCCGCCAGTTCGGTGAGCGGAGACGTCCTCTCCAAAGTATGCTCGGTGGGGTGTTCATGTGGGGGACTGCAATTTAGAAGGGTTAACCTTTGAATAGGACGAATCACTAAAAATAGGATAGCTAAAATACCAATGCCGTACCTGTTGGCTGGGGGCTTGACCCTAGGTCCCTTGTTCGGGATCTCCTCGGACTCCTTGTCGAAGTCTGAACTGTCGGAAGGACCAGCTTAGGCCGGCATTGTCTCTTCGAGGTGGGAGAAGGTTGGACCTCCTCGACATCCTCGGATGCCATCCTCTTCTTGCAGCGCGAGGAGGCGCTCTCCTCCTCGTCCTCATCCTCGTCCCCATCCTGTACGGATGAGGCCGCAGCATCTCTGGACCGGTTGCCTGGACGAACCCTGTGGTGAAGGCCCTCCCTAGCCTCCGGTACTTCTTTCTTTTTGCCGTTCTTGGCGGGCGCCTTATAGGGCACTATGACTAGCAGCTTTTCCAGCTGCTCTGATCGGGGCTCTTCCGGCAGTGGCGCCGAGCCGTTGATCTTCTTGGCCTTGGCAAGCCAGCCCTGCAAAATCCGCATACAAAGTCAGGCCAAATCGAATGCGGTATGAATATTCGAACACTCTGAGGGAGTCCTGGATTAGGGGGTCCTCGGATGGCCGGACTATATACTTTGGCCGGACTGTTGGACTATGAAGATACAAGATTGAAGGCTTCGTCCCGTGTTCGGTTGGGACTCTGCTTTGCATGGAAGGCAAGCGTGGCGATTCGGATATGTAGATCTCCTTCTCTATAACCGACTCTGTGTAACCCTAGCCCCCTCCAGTGTCTATATAAACCGGAGGATTTCGTCCATAGGACAACAACAATCATAATCATAGGCTAGCTTCTAGGGTTTAGCCTCTACGATCTCGTGGTAGATCAACTCTTATAATACTCATATCATCAAGATCAATCAAGCAGGAAGTAGGGTATTACCTCCATCGAGAGGGCCCGAACCTGGGTAAGCATTGTGTCCCCTGCCTCCTGTTACCATCAGCCTTAGACGCACAATTCGGGACCCCCTACCCGAGATCCGTCAGTTTTGACACCGACATTGGTGCTTTCATTGAGAGTTCCACTGTGGCGTCACGATAAAGGCTGGATGGCTCCTTCGATCATCGGCAACGATGCGATCCAGGGTGAGGTTTTTCTCCCCCGACAGATCTTCGTATTCGGCGGCTTCGTACTACGGGCCAACTCGCTTGGCCATCTAGAGCAGATTGATAGCTACGCCCCTGGCCATCAGGTCAGATTTGGAAGCTTGAACTACACTGCCGACATCCGCGGAGACTTGATCTTCGACGGATTCGAGCTCATGTCAGGCGCGACGCATAGTCACAACGACCATGACTTAGCTCTGCCATCGGACGATGTTCGGGAGATCGCACCTGCGGCTACTCCGGCCCTCAACCCGGAGCAGATCGTGCCATCCGAGGACGGGAGGATGGACCCTGCCACGAAGGCCGCACACCCAGCGGTGATAGAGCCGAATACTGACTTCACCTCCTGTGAGACATGTATTACCAGACCCTTGGACTCGTCCCCGGCCATAGGCTCCGAACCACCTACGTCTGTGCCTATCCAATCTGATTGGGCACCGATCATGGAGTTTACCTTCGTGGATATTTTTTAGCACTCGCCCTTGGGCGACATGCTAGATTCATTGAGGTCTCTCTCCTTGTCAGGAGACCCTCGGCCGAACTATGTCCGACTCGAGTGGGAAGCGGACGACGAAGGAATTCATTCCCCACCCACCACCCACTTAATAGCCACTGTCGACGACTTAACCGACATGCTTGATTTCGACTCTGAAGACATCGACGGTATCGACGACGATGCAGGAGAGAAACAGGAACCACCGCCCACAGGACGCTGGACAGCCACTTCATCACACGATATATACATGGTGGATACACCCAAAGAAAACAACGACGAGGAATGGAAGGATGCAGCGATGGATAGTCCCCTCGAGAAGCAACCAAAGCGACGACGTAGGCGCCGCTCCAAATCCCGCCTTAGCAAAAACAGCGATAACAACGCAAGAAAGAATAATACCCCGGTCGACTCCAAAGGAAACGACGACCACATGGACCCAGCGATGGAGCAAGATGAGCCAGCGGCAGCGAACATAGTACGGAGCCGCTGTCCGATCACGGCGACTCTGAGGGTAAAGCTAATCAACCTGTCTCTGGAGAGGAGAACAGTCCAGACGACGATGCACACATCATCCCAGAAAGGCACTTGGAACAAGAGAACCTCCATAGAAGGCTTATTGGCACCGCGAGGAGCCTGAAGAAGCAGAAGCAAAGGCTTAAGGCCGCGTAGAATACGCTCAACAGCAGATGGAATAAAGTGCTTGACACTGAAGAAAAGTACGGCGGCAGTCGCCACACAAAGAGCTATCCAAAGCGCAAGCTGCTGCCTGAATTCGGCGACGAGGCTTTAGAGCCCATTCAACCGAAAAATATAACGGCCGATCAGCAGGATCGACCACCCCGTGGCCGCGATAGGGCGGCTAACGATGTCGCACACAAGTCAGCGCACGATTTATGTGAAGACCTGTACAAAAAACCCGATATGGCCAGGTCCATCTACGGATCTAGGAAGCGTGCTCCGGCACAGAATCATGGCCGCCCAAACGACTATACTGACCGAATAACAGCTCGGAATCAAAACCAAATGCTACAACCGTCAGAAGAATGCCATGACACATCCAAATACAGGGGTGCCGCGACCCCCTATGCTTCACCGATGAGGTGCTGGATCATGAATTTCCAGAGGGATTCAAACCCATGAACATAGAGGCATACGATGGAACGACATACCCTGGGTTCTGGATTGAGGACTTTATCCTTCACATCAACATGGCTCGCGGAGATGATCTCCACGCCATCAAATACCTGCCCCTCAAGTTGAAAGGACCAGCTCGGCACTGGCTGAAAAGCCTCCCCGAAAACTCAATTGGAAGCTAGGAAGAGCTTGAGGATGCTTTTAGGGCCAATTTTCAAGGGACCTATGCCCGACCTCCGGACACAGACGATTTAAGTCACATAATTCAACAGCCCGGAGAGTCAGCCTGAAAGCTTTGGAACAGATTTCTCATGAAGAAGAATCAAATCGTCGAATGCCCGGATGCCGAAGCCTTAGCGGCTTTCAAGCACAGTGTCCGGGACGAATGGCTCGCTAGACACCTCGGCCAGGAAAAACCGAGGACAATGACAGCCCTAACAAGCCTTATGACCCGCTTTTGCGCGGGCGAAGACAGTTGGCTGGCCCGTAGCGGCACCAGCAACCCAGGCACATCCGAAGTCAGATGGCAACGGGAAACCGTGGCGCAATAGAAGCAAGCGTCGAAACAACAAAGACAGCCCAGACAACACGGCGGTAAATGCCAGATTTAGGGGCTCTCGACCCGGTCAACAGAAAAAGCCATTTAAAGGTAGCAGAGATGGACCGTCCAGCCTAAACAAGATTCTAGACAGATTATGTCAGATTCATGGCACCTCCAACAAACCTGCAAATCACACCAACAGAGAATGTTGGGTCTTCAAGCAGGCCGGCAAGCTAAACGCCGAACACAAGGGGACGGAGATACCAAGCGAAGACGAGGATGAGCCTCGCCAGCCAAACACTGGGGGACAGAAAAAATTCCCACCAGAGCTCAAAACAGTGAACATGATTTACGCAACTCACACACCGAAGAGGAGGCGCAAACGCGCACCCCAAGATATATACGCCGTGGAGCCCGTCACCCCCAAGTTCAACCCTTGGTCAGCCTGCCCGATCACTTTTGATCGCAGGGATCACCCTACTAGTATCCGGCATGGAGGATTGGCTGCCTTGGTGCTAGACCTAATAATTGACGGATACCATCTCACCCGAGTCCTTATGGATGGCGGCAGTAGTCTTAATATGATATATCAGGACACCATCCGCAAAATGGGGATAGATCCGACAAGAATCAACCAAAGCAATACTACCTTTAAAGGAGTAATACCAGGCACAGAGGCCCGCTGCACGGGCTCTCTAGTACTAGAGGTTGTATTCGGTTCTCCCGACAACTTCCAAAGCGAAGAATTAACCTTCGACATCGCTCCATTCCGAAGCGGCTATCACGCACTACTCGGAAGAACGGCCTTCGCTCGTTTTAATGAAGTACCGCATTACGCTTATCTTAAGCTTAAGATGCACGGTCCACGTGGCATCATCATAGTTAGCGGAAACACAGAGTGTTCCTTACGTACGAAGGAATATGTGGAGGCTCTAGCAGCCAATCATTGAACGGCCTCTCCAACCAGAATAAACGACCGGTCGTCAAGACCGCGGACACAGTTAGACGAGTCCGGCGCACCACTAGCTGTAACAACTCAGATAAATCTGAGATTGGGTCGATGGATATACCCCCATAGGTGGTGCTAGGGGCTTCCCGCATGTAAAAAGGGCTACAGTTCGGCTTGACCCTATTTAGATTGCATTTTAATGGTTCATTAAGAATAACCAATTTTTCTCACGAAGACTTTCACCTAGGGTTTTTCTCTTTTACAGATGATCATCGTGCTACACCCTTCCAGGATACGGCACAACGGAGACACAGGCGCAGACGTGCAGCAGGGCCCCGCTCAAAGGCATATTTTTAGATTAAGACCCTGTGTAAACCTTTTTTACTATCTCTTGTTGCATCACTCCCTCCGGATACTCAACACAACCGAAAGGGATGCTGGCGTTATTGGCATTTCGTCACGTCAGACTAATGCAAGTACCTGGAAATTCAGGGCTCATTATCGAGGGTATTACTTAGCCCAGTACATGTTGTAAAGTCCGAATACCTTAGGGAGTGTTCAGCGTCACGAGTTTGGCCTTATATGCATCAGCTCCGAATCATGTCTTTGGTCAATAGTTGCGTTTGCCCGGCTCCTGCGTTTTGCTACCTTATGTTCCTCTCTATCGGCTAAGGTGGCACTGGGAGAACTACTGAGATTGTGCCCTGGTTCATCTGGATGAGCACCTCAGTCGAGAAAGCCAAAAACTGACTGTCATGATAAAGCGCGAGACTGGTCAACCACTCGATGACTCAGCGGAATCTTCGCGATTCCTCCGCCTTAACGAAGGACCGGTTTCCCAGTCATGTATGTACGCGCATGATACGTCTCTAACATATCTATAATTTTTGATTGCTACATGCTATATTATCTACTGTTTTGGACATTATTGGGCTTTATTATCCACTTTTATTTTATTTTTGGGACTAACCTATTAACCGGAGGCCCAGCCCAAAATTGCTGTTTTTTTGCCTGTTTTAGGGTTTCGAAGAAAAGGAATATCAAACGGAGTCCAAACGGAATGAAACCTTCGGGAACGTGATTTTTTCAACAAACAAGACCCGGGAGACTTGGACCCCACGTCAAGAAAGGAAACATGAGGCTACGAGGTAGAGGGGCACGCCCACCCCACCAGGCGCGCCCTCCACCCTCGTGGGCCCCCTGTTGCTCCACCGACATACTCCTTCCTCCTATATATATCCACGTACCCCCAAACGATCAGATACGGAGCCAAAACCCTAATTCCACCGCCGTAACTTTTTGTATCCACGAGATCCCATCTTGGGGCCTGTTCCGGAGCTCCGCCAGAGGGGGCATCTATCACGGAGGGCTTCTACATCAACACCATAGCCTTTCCGATGAAGTGTGAGTAGTTTACCTTAGACCTACGGGTCCATAGTTAGTAGCTAGATGGCTTCTTCTCTCTCTTTGGATCTCAATACAACATTCCTCCCCTCTCTTGTGGAGAACTATTCGATGTAATCTTCTTTTTGCGGTGTGTTTGTTGAGACCGATGAATTGTGGGTTTATGGTCAAGTCTATCTATGAATAATATTTGAATCTTCTCTGAATTCTTTTATGTATGATTGGTTATCTTTGCAAGTCTCTTCGAATTATCAGTTTGGTTTGGCCTACTAGATTGATCTTTCTTGCAATGCGAGAAGTGCTTAGCTTTGGGTTCAATCTTGCGGTGTCCTTTCCCAGTGATAGTAGGGGCAGCAAGGCACGTATTATATTGTTGCCATTGAGGATAACAAGATGAGGTTTTCTTCATATTGCATGAGTCTATCCCTCTACATCATGTCATCTTGCTTAAGGCGTTACTCTGTTTTTAACTTAATACTCTAGATGCATGCTGGATAGCGATCAATGAGTGGAGTAATAGTAGTAGATGAGGCAGGAGTCGGTCTACTTGTCTCGGACGTGATGCCTATATACCTGATCATACCTAGATATTCTCATAACTATGCTCAGTTCTGTCAATTGCTCAACAGTAATTTGTTCATGCACCGTAGAATACTTAAGCTCTCGAGAGAAGCCACTAGTGAAACCTATGGTCCCCGGGTATATCTTTATCATATTGATCTCCTACTACTTAGTTATTTCCTTTGCTTTTTTACTTTGCCTTTATTTTACTTTGCATCTTTATCATAAAAATACCAAAAATATTATCTTATCATATCTATTAGATCTCACTCTCGTAAGTGGCCTTATAGGGATTGACAACCCCTATTTGCGTTGGTTGCGAGGATTTATTTGTTTTGTGCAGGTACGAGGGACTCGCGCGTAGCCTCCTACTGGATTTATACCTTGGTTCTCAAAAACTGAGGGAAATACTTACGCTACTTTGCTGCATCATCCCTTCCTCTTTGGGGAAAACCAACGCAGTGCTTAGGAGGTAGCAAGAAGGATTTCTGGCGCCGTTGCCGGGAGGTCTATGCAAAAGTCAACATACCAAGTACCCATCACATACCATTATCTCCCGCATTACATTATTTGCCACTTCCCTCTCGTTTTCCTCTCCCCCCACTTCACCCTTGCCGTTTTATTCACCCTCTCTCTCTATCCTCCTCCTCCCTCTCTATTTTCCTCTTTTTGCCCGCTTGCTTTTTGTTTGCTTGTGTGTTAGTTTGTTTGCTTGTCATTATGGCTAGTCCTTTACCTTCTTCCTCTATGTCTAAAATTGGGGAAACTATTGTCGATAATAATTCTGATGCTCTTACTAAAGAACCCACTATCTCACATACAAAAAGATTCCGTGTTGGTAGTGGTAATATTATTGGAAAAGGAGTTATTCAAGATTTCTTTACTTGTGTCGGTGCTTTACCTTCTATGGGTAGTTCTATCCTTCATTGAACTAGTAGTCTTGCGGACACTATTGCCATGCTTGTAGTTGAACTTGAAAGACAATTCATGCACATGCATCCTTCCATATAAAGGGTTTTTCTGGAATTTTCTAATATTGAGCATGCCAAAGAAATCTTTGCACATTATAGGGTGGACGCTTGCCGTCCTCCCATAGAGGTTATCCTTTTTGATCAAGAAGAAATAATGCGTTTTCAATCTCTAGACTATGTTGCTTTCAATGAAAATCTTACAAAAAGGGTTCCTACCAATGTTTTAGTTGAAAGAATCTCTGAACTTAATGATGATTTGGCTATTCAAAATAATGAACTAGGATATTCTCTTGAATATAGGCTCACAAAGTTCTGTCAAAAGAATGCTTATAATGATGAATTGGTTGTGCAATATGAAGGACCAAAGGAGGAACCTATACCTCCCAAGGTTGCTCTTGGGGACTTTTGTCCCATTAAATTTAGTCCTTTTGATTACTTTTGCTTACCTCAAAGAAAACTTGCCACTGAACGTAGAGAATATGAGATGAGTTTTAATAATCTATCTTACTATTATGGCAATACCTAGATCTATTCTTGCTTGTTATGCCTAGCTAGGGGCGTTAAACGATAGCGCTTGTTGGGAGGCAACCCAATTTTATTTTTATTCCTTGCTTTTTACTCCTGTTTAGTAATAAATAATTTATCTAGCCTCTGTTTTGGTTGTGTTTTTTTGTGTTTAATTAGTGTTCGTGCCAAGTAGAACCGTTGGGAAGACTTGGGGAAAGTCTTGTTGAACTTGCTGTAAAAAACAGAAACTTTAGCGCTCACGAAAACTGCTGTCATTTTTATTTAGAAAGTTATATTTAGTTAATTCTTTTTGCAGATGATTAATAGATAAATTCCTCGCGTCCAGCAATTTATTTTAGAATTTTTAGGGTTCCAGATCTTGCGCTAGCTACAGATTACTACATACTGTTCTGTTTTTGACAAATTCTGTTTTTCGTGTGTTGTTTGCTTATTTTGATGAATCTATGGCTAGTAAAATAGTTTATAAACCATAGGGAAGTTGGAATACAGTAGGTATAACACCAATATAAATAAAGAATGAGTTCATTACAGTACCTTGAAGTGGTCTTTTGTTTTCTTTCGCTAACGGAGCTCACGAGATTTTCTACTTTAAGTTTTGTGTTGTGAAGTTTTCAAGTTTTGGGTAAAGATTTGATGGATTATGGAACAAGGAGTGGCAAGAGCCAATACTTGGGGATGCCCATGGCACCCACAAGATAATCTAAGGACACCTAAAAGCCAAAGCTTGGGGATGCCCGGAAGGCATCCCCTCTTTCGTCTACTTCTATCGGTAACTTTACTTGGAGCTATATTTTTATTCGCCACATGATATGTGTTTTGCTTGGAGCATCTTGTATTATTTGATTCTTTGCTTTTTACTTTACCACAATCATCCTTGCTATACACACCTTTTGAGAGAGCCATACATGATTTAGAATTTGTTAGAATACTCTATGTGCTTCGCTTATATCTTTTGAGTTATATAATTTTGCTCTAGTACTTCACTTATATCTTTTAGAGCATGGTGGTGGATTTGTTTTAAAGAAACTATTGATCTCTCATGATTCACTTAGATTATTTTTAGAGTCTTAATAGCATGGTAATTTTCTTTAAATCCTAATATGCTAGGTATTCAAGAATAAAAATTCTCTTATGAGTGTGCGGAATACTATGATAAGTTTGATACTTGATAATTGTTTTGAGATATGGAGATGGTGATATTAAAGTCATGCTAGTTGAGTAGTTGTGAATTTGAGAAATACTTGTGTTGAAGCTTGTGATTCCCGTAGCATGCACGTATGGTGAACCGTTATGTGATGAAGTCGGAGCATGATTTATTTTTTTATTGCCTTCCTTATGAGTGGCGGTCGGGGACGAGCGATGGTCTTTTCCTACCAATCTATCCCCCTAGGAGCATGCGCGTAATACTTTGCTTTGATAACTTATAGATTTTTGCAATAAGTATATGAGTTCTTTATGACTAATGTTGAGTCCATGGATTATACGCACTCTCACCCTTCCACCTTTGCTAGCCTCTCTAATACCGCGCACCTTTCGCCGGTATCATACACCCACCATATACCTTCCTCAAAACAGCCACCATACCTACCTATTATGGCATTTCCATAGCCATTCCGAGATATATTGCCATGCAACTTTCCACCGTTCCGTTTATTATGACACACTCCATCATTGTCATATTGCTTAGCATGATCATGTAGTTGACATCGTATTTGTGGCAAAGCCACCATTCATAATTCTTTCATACATGTCACTCATGAGTCATTGCATATCCCGGTACACCGCCGGAGGCATTCATATAGAGTCATATTTTGTTCTAAGTATCGAGTCGTAATTGTTGAGTTGTAAGAAAAATAAAAGTGTGTTGATCATCATTATTAGAGCATTGTCCCAGTGAGGAAAGGATGATGGAGACTATGATTCCCCCACAAGTCGGGATGAGACTTCGGACGAAAAAAAGAGAGAAAAGAGGCCATAAAAAAGAGAAAAGGCCCAAATAAAAAAAGGAAAAGAAAAGAAAAAATGAGAGAACAAGAAAGAAGGGGCAATGTTACTATCCTTTTACCACACTTGTGCTTCAAAGTAGCACCATGATCTTCATAGTAGAGCGTCTCTCATGTTATCACTTTCATATACTAGTGGGTATTTTTCATTATAGAACTTGGCTTGTATATTCCAATGATGAGCTTCCTCAAAATGCCCTAGGTCTTCATGACCAAGAAAGTTGGATGCACACCCACTTAGTTTCTTTTTGAGCTTTCATATACTTATAGCTCTAGTGCATCCGTTGCATGGAAATCCCTACTCACTCACATTGATATCTATTGATGGGCATCTCCTTAGCCCGTTGATACACCTAGTTGATGTGAGACTATCCTATCCCTTTTTGTCTTCTCCACAACCACCACTCTATTCCACCTATAGTGCTATATTCATGGCTCACGCTCATGTATTGCGTGAAGATTGAAAACGTTTTGACAATGTCAAAAGTATGAAACAATTGCTTGGCTTGTCATCGGGGTTGTGCATGATTTAAATATTTTGTCTGGTGAAAATAGAGCATAGCCAGACTATATGATTTTGTAGGGATAACTTTATTTAGCCATGTTATTTTGAGAAGACATAATTGCTTTGTTAGTATGCTTGAAGTATTATTATTTTTATGTCAATATTAAATTTTTGTCTTGAATCTTTCGGATCTGAATATTCATACCACAATTAAGAAGAATTACATTAAAATTATGCCAAGTAGCACTCCGCATCAAAAATTCTGTTTTTATCATTTACCTACTCGAGGATGAGCAAGAATTAAGCTTGGGGATGCTTGATACGTCTCCAACGTATCTATAATTTTTGATTGCTCCATGCTATATCATCTACTGTTTTGGACATTATTGGGCTTTATTATCCACTTTTATATTATTTTTGGGACTAACCTATTAACCAGAGGCCCAGCCCAGAATTGCTGTTTTTTGCCAGTTTTAGGGTTTCGAAGAAAAGGAATATCAAATGGAGTCCAAACGGAATGAAACCTTCACGAATGTGATTTTCTCAACGAACAAGACCCAGGAGACTTGGACCCTACGTCAAGAAAGGAAACAGGAGGCCACGAGGTAGGGGGCGCGCCCACCCACACCAGGCGCACCCTCCACCCTCGTGGGCCTCCTGTTGCTCCACTGACGTACTCCTTCCTCCTATATATATCCACGTATCCCCAAACAATCAGATACGGAGCCAAAACCCTAATTCCACCGCCCTAACTTTCTGTATCCACGAGATCCCATCTTGGGGCCTGTTTCGGAGCTCCGCCGGAGGGGGCATCGATCGTGGAGGACTTCTACATCAACACCATAGCCTTTCCGATGAAGTGTGAGTAGTTTACCTCAGACCTACGGGTCCATAGTTAGTAGCTAGATGGCTTCTTCTCTCTTTTTGGATCTCAATACAAAGTTCTCCCCCTCTCTTGTGGAGATCTATTCAATGTAATCTTATTTTGCGGTGTGTTTGTTGAGACCGATGAATTGTGGGTTTATGATCAAGTTTATCTATGAACAATATTTGAATCTTCTCTGAATTCTATTATGTATGATTGGTTATCTTTGCAAGTCTCTTCGAATTATCAGTTTGGTTTGGCCTACTAGATTGATCTTTCTTGCAATGGGAGAAGTGCTTAGCTTTGGGTTCAATCTTGCGGTGTCCTTTCCCAGTGACAGTAGGGGCAGAAAGGCACGTATTGTATTGTTGCCATCGAGGATAACAAGATGGGGTTTTCTTCATATTGCATGAGTCTATCCCTCTACATCATGTCATCTTGCTTAAGGCGTTACTCTGTTTTTAACTTAATACTCTAGATGCATGCTGGATAGCGGTCGATGAGTGGAGTAATAGGAGTAGATGCAGGCAGGAGTCGGTCTACTTGTCTCGGACGTGATGCCTATATACATGATCATACCTAGATATTCTCATAATTATGTGAAAGTGCAACTATCCCTGGGTGGTTTTGGTAATTCCTAACAACATATAGCTCATTGAGCTAACATTATTCCAAGATTAATATTTCAGGAAAAGCTCAATGAATGGCATAGCATGGATGAGGAAAGTGGATCCCTCAAAATTCCAAGGATAAAAAGTTTGGCTCAAGCTTGAAGCTCAAGACTCTACATTTTATATTTTAGTGATCCAAGATCACATTGAGTCTATAGGAAAAGCCAATACTATCAAGGATGGATGAGGTGTTGCTTAATGGCTTGCTTGCTCAAAATGCTTAGTGATATGCTCCAAAACCCTCAACTACCTCCCCACATCCACATATGACCTAAACCAAAAGTCAAACTCGGTCCCACCGATTCTTTCTATCTGGCGCCACCGAGTTTCAAATGTCGTAGCCACTGCCACAAACCCTAGGCAAATCGGTCTCACCGATAGGGATCTCGGTCTCACCGAGATGGGATTGTAATCTCTCTGTTTCCCTTCGTAACATTTCGGTCTTACCGAGATGAGAGATCGGTCCCACCGAGATTGCAATGTAAACTCTCTGTTTCCCTTTTGTAACATTTCGGTCTCACCGAGATGAGTGAATCGGTCCCACCGAGTTTACCTGACCAACTCTCTGGTTAGCTTATTACCAAAATCGGTCCCACCGAGTTTGTGTAATCGGTCACACTGAGATTACGTTATGCCCTAACCCTAACCATATCGATCCTACCGAGTTGCATCTTAGTCCCACCGAAAATCCTAACGGTCACTAGGTTTGCTGAATCGGTCCAACCGAGTTTAACCATTCGGCCCCACCGAGTTTGGCAAATTGTGTGTAATGGTTAGATTTTGTTTGAAGGCTATATATACCCCTCCACCCACTCTTCATTCGTGGAGAGAGCCATCAGAACATACCTACACTTCCAATACACATTTTCTGAGAGAGAACCACCTACACTTGTGTTGAGGTCAAGATATTCCATTTCAACCATATGAATCTTGATCTCTAGTGTTCCCCAAGTTGCTTTCCACTCAAATCTTCTTTCCACCAAATCCAAATCCTGTGAGAGAGAGTTGAGTGTTGGGGAGACTATCATTTGAAGCACAAGAGCAAGGAGTTCATCATCAACACACCATTTGTTACTTCTTGGAGAGTGGTGTCTCCTAGATTGGCTAGGTGTCACTTGGGAGCCTCCGACAAGATTGTGGAGTTAAACCAAGGAGTTTGTAAGGGCAAGGAGATCGCCTACTTCGTGAAGATCTACCGCTAGTGAGGCAACTCCTTCGTGGGCGACGGCCGTGATGGAATAGACAAGGTTGCTTCTTCGTGGACCCTTCGTGGGTGGAGCCCTCCATGGACTCGCGCAACCGTTACCCTCCGTGGGTTGAAGTCTCCATCAACGTGGATGTACGATAGCACCACCTATCGGAACCATGACAAAAACATCCGTGTCTCCAATTGCGTTTGAATCCTCAAAACCCTTCCCTTTACATTCTTGCAAGTTGCATGCTTTACTTTCTGCTGCTCATATACTCTTTTGCATGCTTGCTTGAATTGTGTGGAGATTTCTTGACTTGTGCTAAGATAGCTAAAATCTGCCAAGAACTAAAATTGGGAAAAGGCTAGATTTTTATTTGGTCAAGTCGTCTAATCACCCCCCCCCTCTAGACATACTTTCGATCCTACAAGTGGTATCAAAGCTTTGGTCTCCATTTGCTTTGATTTCCATAGCTTTTGGCAGTCATAGCCTTGGTTTCACAACCTAGGAGAGTATGGCGTCTAGCGAGGGAAATTATCACCGTAGAGGTCCTTACTTTGATGGTACTAATTTTGCTAGTTGGAAGCATAAGATGAAAATGCATATTCTTGGACATAACCCCGCCGTTTGGGCTATTGTGTGTATTGGCTTGCAAGGTGAATTCTTTGAAGGGAAAGAACAGAACCGTGAAGCCACCACAGAAGAGTTGAAAATGCTGCAATACAACGCTCAAGCTTGTGATATCCTCTTCAACGGATTGTGCCCCGAAGAATTCAACAAAATCAGCCGTCTTAAGAATGCAAAGGAAATTTGGGATACTTTGATTGATATGCACGAAGGTACCGACTCCGTCAAGGAATCCAAATTGGATGTGCTTCAAAGTCAACTTGACAAGTACAAAATGAAGGATGTTGAAGGTGTTGCTAAAATGTACTCTAGGCTTGCTCTTATCACAAATGAGATTGCCGGCTTAGGGAGTGAAGAGATGACCGATAGATTCATCATCAAGAAGATCCTAAGAGCCTTGGATGGAAAATATGATACCGTGTGCACATTGATCCAAATGATGCCAAATTACAAAGATCTCAAGCCAACGGAAGTCATCGGAAGAATTGTTGCTCATTAGATGTCACTCAAGGATAAAGAGGAACTTCACAACAAATCAAGTGGTGCTTACAAAGCCTCATGTGAAGCCCCCACATCATCGAGTGAGAAACAAACCTTCAATGAAGAATTGAGCTTAATGGTGAAGAACTTCAACAAGTTCTACAAGAGTAGAAGCAAAGAGAGAATCTCCAAGTCAAGGTCCTACAATGACAAAAGATCTTCTAGTCGAGAGCGAAACTGCTACAATTGTGGAAGGCTCGGACACTATTCCAATGAGTGTACGGCCCCCTAGAAGAGAAGAGAAGATTTTCCCAAGAGAAGAAGTAGAAGAGAAGAATCACCATCTAGAGAAAGAAGGAGTAGAGATGATCGTTATGAACGAAGACCCTCACGGAGAAGCAAGGATTCGGAAAGAAAGGACAATCCATCAAGGAGCTACACAAAACGAAGACATCAAGCTCATGTTAGTGAATGGGTATCCGGCTCCGACTCCGACAACCACTCCGAGAGAAGCTATCACTCCGACTCCGAATATACTCAAGATGAAGGTGTTGCCGGTCTAGCACTTGTGACAACCAACTCCTACGACATATTTGACTCACCAAATGAAGGAGTTGGAACATGCTTCATGGCTAAAGGCCCAAAGGTATCACACCCCGAGTATGTTGATTTCAATAGTGATGAAGATGACTTGTTAGGTGATGATGATTTACTTGTTGACAACTCTAGTGATGAATACTATGATGAAACATCAATTAATCATGCTAATCAAGATAAAACGAGTGACAATGATAAGGAGAAGATTGAGTCTCTAACTAAAGAACTAAACACTCTTAAGTTAGCTCATGAAACTATCTTAGGAGATCATCGAGAACTTTTAAGGACTCATGAGAAATTGCGCTTTGAAAAGCTCAACCTTGAGAAAGAGCATGAGTTCTTAAAAGCAATCAATGATGATCTTCGCAAGAAAAGTTCTTCTTACATTGCCAAGCGTTTACTCTTATCCACTTACATGCCTCAAGTCAAGTCTAGTAACAAGAACAAGAAAGATTCTTCCTCTAGTAGTAACAATAATCATGCTAAATCCAATATTGTTGCTTCTAGTAGTTCTCTTGATTCCACTAATGATTCTCTTAGCCAAGTTACACTTGAGCAAGAAAATAGCTTATTGAAGGGAATTATAGAGAAAGGTGTTTACAAGAGCCTTGCCGGAAGTAAGCAATTCGAGGAAATTGTACGCAAGCAAGGAAGGCACCGGAAGAATCAAGGTGTTGGTTTTGAACGAAAGATCAATGCCAATGGAGTTGAGTGGGAAGACGATTAATACCCTAAGACGAAGTTTGTTCCTCAACAAGAGAAGTATGATCCTACTTCTTTCAAAGGGACACAAGCTCAAGATGATCTTCCACCACAAGACCACAAGCAAAAAGGCAAGGACAAGCTTCAAGAGGAAATTGATGCATTTGAAGAAGCTCCTAAGGCCTTGGTCAAGTGGGTTCCCAAGACTACTTCAAGTTCCACTTCATCAAGTACAACTACAACACCGAGGATTCCCATCAAGATGGTGTGGATCCCGAAGAAGAAGAACTAGAGAGTTCTTGAGGGTGACTCCGCCAACATACTTCATTCTTATCATCTTGGCAAGAACAAGTGCAATCAACTTCCACATCTTGCACTAGTTCAAGGAGTCACAAACCCTCTTGTTGGTAAGACAAGGGACAAGGTAACCTAAAAGCTTTCATAGACATCATCTTGTGTGTGCATCACTTTATGTTTATGGATATCCTTGTTTGTTCCTTGTGGGACTAACCCGTGTAGGTATTGAAAGTGCAACTCACTCCACTGGATAGCTTCAAATGATCTACATGAACATTGAGCATCCACATCTTCAACATCTACATGAAGTCATCATCGACAAAACCCAAGCTTAGTTCATCCCTCTTAGGGGGGATCTCACATCTAGGGGGAGCTTTACTCTAAGAATTGAGCTAAAGCAACTCTAATGGTGTGAACACAACAATGCTTTTTGTAAAAGTGGTAACCTCACTTGTGCTTAAACGATGAGTATGCCATATGATCAAATGTTCTCATTTGACTCCTAAGTCAATATACTCATATATAGATGACCTAGTCATCGCCAATTGTTTGATAGATGCTATAATTGGTTGTGCATGCTTTGCCACATATTTCAATTGCCATTTTATTGTGTGAGCATGTTGATTGCATATTTTACTCATTCGAGGACATCCACTTGTTGTTTTGATTGATTGGTTTTCTTTTCTTTTGCCAAGTGGATGGACAAGAATGCCTAAGAACCCTCTCTAGCTATCTATGCTTTTCTCGTCTCAAACTCTATTCATGCTACATCACAAAATTTGATCAAGTCGGATTTGAACCACCCTGTGTGAGGAGCACTCGGAGTCCCCGATTCGTCATAGACTTAAACTTCCAAAACTTCTTTGTGCGTTTTGGTCTGACCGATTCATCCATTTCGGTCATACCGAGATCACTAAGTCGATCTAGGTTTTCAATCTCGGTGCAACCGATTTGAACCTTTCGGTCACACCGAGTTTCAATAACTGCTTGCAGTTATGAATCTCGGTGCCACCGAGTTGTTCCACTCGGTCACACCGACAGGGCCGAGCTATATATATCCACGGGTAAAACTTTTGGAAATTTCTCCGAAGTCTTTTCGCCTGCGCTTAGCCCGCTCTGCCTCCAGGGTCTCCGGATCGTCCTCCTTGTCGCCAGTTGCCTCCTGCCGCTGGTCTCCGCCGCCGTCAACGGAAATCATTCCCGCCGTTGCCGCCGTAGCAAGTTCATCGCAGAACTAGGGTATGAACTTGATCACTGTGTTATCCTCAATCCGATTCCTAGCACATTGTGTTGGCCATGAATCTTGCCACGATTGAAACGATCTTATCTAGTCAAAACACTCTGTAGATTAGAGTTGAATTGAAAATTTAGGGTTAGGTTTCCGCCGAAACCATCTCGGACCCACCGAGTTGTGGAACTCAGTACCACGATTCGGCTCAGGCCATTGCACATGTAATTTTCGGTCTGACCAAGAATTGCAAATCGGTGTGATCGAGATCAGGACTTTGTGAAACCCTAGCAGTCTCGGCGCCACCGAACTGTGACTCGGTCTGACCGAGTTCAGTAGTTTAGGTTCCAACAGCTGCTTCATATCACCGAGTTTACAAATCGGTTGATCCAAAATGCTTTCTGTGGAAAACTAAAACTAAGTTTTTGACTCATTCTTTTGCAAAAACCTCTGCATTTTGTGATGCTCATCTACTCTATCTCATCTATATCTATTCACACAGTCTGCTGTCAGTGTTTGCAATATGTCTGATCAGAGTGACAGCCAGAACAGGTCAGAGGAGCAGGTTCACCTGAGTGAGGGCACTAGTCCCTCTAATAGTTCAAATGATGGTAGTAGGAGCACCCCAAGCAACTTACCCAAAGCTGCCACCAGGGCCAGAAAGAAGAAGACCTCTGAATCTGAGGATGAAGACTATGTGGTAGTTGAGGATGAGGCCACTTCCAAGAAGAAAGTGGTTAAGAAGGAATATAGCACTGCTGCTGCCACCAAGCTAGGCATGAAGCAAAAGGTTCCTGGAAAGAGAATTCCAATGTCTAAGGCCAGAGCATCTACTCAAGTCCCTTTGGGATCTGAACCCAAAGAGGTTGCTGCAGAAGGGAAGAAGAGGAAGGAGAGGATCAAAAAGACCACTGCTAGAGTGCTTGGGAGATCCTCAATCATGAGAGATTCTGAAGAGGAAGAGGAAGAAGAGGTTGCTGCACCAGCACCCAAGGCACAAAAGCTGATGGGTGATGCTATAAAGCCAGGGGCTGCAACATCAAAGCCCAAAGAAGCACCCAAAGCAGCCTCCAAACCCAAGAGGAGCACCAGAAACACCCCTGCAGCTGAGAAGAACAAGGCCCCAGTGCCTGAAGTTGCTGCTGATGAAGATGATGAAGGACAAGTCCTGAGGAAGCTCAAACCCAAGATTTCAGACCACAATGATGCTCATCCTGTGGCTGAGAACATGAAGATTAGGAGAGACTCGGGACTGAAGAAATGGAGAGAGACAGACCCATATGCTACAAGAAGAAGAACTGTTGTTGATTACAGGTTCCACACAAAGGAACAACAAGATTTCTATGAGACAGTACTGCTGGACAAAAGCCTGTAGTGTGCGAAATGAGGTGGGTCGACTAGAAGTATATCAAGGAAAATGAGGAACACTATCCTGGTGTGTTTGACAGCTTCAGTGCTTGTGGAGTTGCAGACTTTGTTGGGCAGAAGCTCACAAAGTGGAATGAGGAGCTCATAATGCAATTCTACTCCACAACACACTTCTATCCAGATGGCAGGATAGTATGGATGTCTAAAGGTACAAGGTACCACTCAACTATTGAGGAATGGGCAAATCTGATCAATGCTCCTAAGGAAGAAGAAGATGACTTGGATGTCTATGCCAAGAAGAAGATGGATCACAACTCTATGGCAAACATGTACAAGGAGATTCCTGAAGATGATCTTGAGACTCACCAGTTTGGGTCAGTAAAACACTTGCTGTCAGTGCTGCCTAAAATCAATTGGATCCTTAGGCACACTCTCTTGCCCAAGTCTGGTGATCACAGAATGATCAGAAGCCATGCAATTAACTTGCTACATATATTTGATGTGCCACAAAAGTTCAAGGTCATGAGCCTTATAGTTGAGACTATCAAGAGGACTGCGGCAGATCAGAAAAGAAGTTGTGGATATGCCCCACAGATCTAGGAGTTGATAAACTCAAAGATGGGCACATGCACATACTTGTTGGATAAGGAACACTTGCCTATCTACCTAGACTTCGAGGACAATCAAGTTGTGCTGAATGAGAATGAACCATCATCAGTACAAGCTCAAGAGAAGAAGGAGAAAGCAAAGAAAGAGAAGGCTGCCAAGATGCCAACTCAAGAGGAGGCATCTGAGTACTTTTTGAAAAGCAAGCAGGACCAGCTTGGTTATTTGATAGCATCAACTCTGAGGATTGAGAAGGGGTTGGCCACCCTAACTCAAAACCAGGAGAGCCTGGAAAGAATCATGGAACAAAAATTCTATGATTTAGATGTGAAAGTAACTGAGATTCAGTCAGTTGTGGAGCAGCTACAGGATGACATGCAGGAGAGGAAGGGCAGAACAACCACTGATGCATTTGCCAGAGTGCCTCGAGCTCAGAGATCAACTACAGTGCCAGTAACAAACACCAGAGCCACTTCATTTGCACCAGCTACAGCTTCAGTGCCACCCGCTCCAGCACCTACCCCAGCAGCTCCATCTACTTTGACTGAAGCCTTCATTCTTGGATTTCTCCGGACACCACCACCTGAAGACCAAGCCTGAGAGACATTCTAGTGCTATGCATTTTCTATGAACTTTTTGGTAACTTGTTGCCAAAGGGGGAGAAAAATGTATAGATCATAGGCTTCGAGAGAGAGCGTTGCTTTTTATTATCTCTTGCTTTGGTGGTTGAACTTTGCTTGTCTTTTGATTGCTTGAGATACTATGCTATTATCTGTGAGACATTGATGATCATGTGGTTGATCATAAGCTACACTTATGCTTGTTAGATGATATTATCTTACTTATCCTTATATGATCATTCACTTTCCTTGGTGATGACTACATGTATTCAATTCTTATCATTTTGAGCGCTCCACCAAGATGTATGTGACATGGAAGAGTAACCCATGATCCTAACTCATTGTGCATTTGCAGTCCAAAGCAAATCTTAAGATATGCACAAATTTAGGGGGAGCTCTTGCTTTTCACATACTTCTCAAAGCGACAATATCTTTCACTCTTATTATCATTTGTCGAAGCTTTGATCTATATGTTGTCATCAATTACCAAAAAGGGGGAGATTGAAAGTGCAACTATCCCTGGGTGGTTTTGGTAATTCCTAACAACATATAGCTCATTGAGCTAACATTATTCCAAGATTAATATTTCAGGAAAAGCTCAATGAATGGCATGGCATGGATGAGGAAAGTGGATCCCTCAAAATTCTAAGGATAAAAAGTTTGGCTCAAGCTTGAAGCTCAAGACTCTACATTTTATATTTTAGTGATCCAAGATCACATTGAGTCTATAGGAAAAGCCAATACTATCAAGGAGGGATGAGGTGTTGCTTAATGGCTTGCTTGCTCAAAATGCTTAGTGATATGCTCCAAAACCCTCAACTACCTTCCCACATCCACATATGACCTAAACCAAAAGTCAAACTCAGCCCCACCGATTCTTTCTATCCGGCGCCACCGAGTTTCAAATGTCATAGCCACTGCCACAAACCCTAGGCAAATCGGTCTCACTGATAGGGATCTCGGTCTCACCGAGATGGGATTGTAATCTCTCTGTTTCCCTTCGTAACGTTTCGGTCTTATCGAGATGAGTGATCGGTCCCACCGAGATTGCAATGTAAACTCTCTGTTTCCCTTTTGTAACATTTCGGTCTCACCGAGATGAGCGAATCGGTCCCACCGAGTTTACTTGACCAACTCTCTAGTTAGCTTATTACCAAAATCGGTCCCACCGAGTTTGTGTAATCGGTCACACCGAGATTACGTTATGCCCTAACCCTAACCATATCGGTCCTACCGAGTTGCATCTCAGTCCCACCAAAAATCCTAACGGTCACTAGGTTTGCTGAATCGGTCCGACCGAGTTTAACCATTCGGTTGTGTGTAACGGTTAGATTTTGTGTGGAGGCTATATATACCCCTCCACCCACTCTTCATTCATGGAGAGAGCCATCAGAACATACCTACACTTCCAATAGACATTTTCTGAGATAGAACCACCTACACTTGTGTTGAGGTCAAGATATTCCATTTCAACCATATGCATCTTGATCTCTAGCCTTCCCCAAGTTGCTTTCCACTCAAATATTCTTTCCACCAAATCCAAATCCTGTGAGAGAGAGTTGAGTGTTGGGGAGACTATCATTTGAAGCACAAGGAGTTCATCATCAACACACCATTTGTCACTTCTTGGAAAGTGGTGTATCCTAGATTGGCTAGGTGTCACTTGGGAGCCTCCGACAAGATTGTGGAGTTGAACCAAGGAGTTTGTAAGGGCAAGGAGATCGCCTACTTCGTGAAGATCTACCGCTAGTGAGGCAAGTCCTTCGTGGGAGACAACCGTGATGGAATAGACAAGGTTGCTTCTTCGTGGACCCTTCGTGGGTGGAGCCCTCCGTGGACTGGCGCAACCATTACCCTCTGTGGGTTGAAGTCTCCATCAACGTGGATGTACGATAGCACCACCTATCGGAACCACGACAAAAACATCCGTGTCTCCAATTGTGTTTGAATCCTCCAAACCCTTCCCTTTACATTCTTGCAAGTTGCGTGCTTTAATTTCCGCTGCTCATATACTCTTTTGCATGCTTGCTTGAATTGTGTGGAGATTGCTTGACTTGTGCTAAGATAGCTAAAATCTGCCAAGAACTAAAATTGGGAAAAGGCTAGAGTTTTATTTGGTCAAGTAGTCTAATCACTCCCCTCTAGACATACTTTCGATCCTACACTATGCTCAATTCTATCAATTGCTCAACAGTAATTTGTTCACCCACCGTAGAATACTTATGCTCTCGAGAGAAGCCACTAGTGAACCTATGGCCCCCGTGTCTATCTTTATCATATTGATCTCCTACTACTTAGTTATTTCCTTTGCTTTTTACTTTGCCTTTATTTTACTTTGCATCTTTATCATAAAAATACCAAAAATATTATCTTATCATATCTATCAGATCTCACTCTCGTAAGTGGCCTTATAGGGATTGACAACCCCTATTTGCATTGGTTGCGAGGATTTATTTGTTTTGTGCAGGTACGAGGGACTCGCGCATAGCCTCCTACTGGATTGATACCTTGGTTCTCAAAAACTGAGGGAAATACTTACGCTACTTTGTTGCATCATCCCTTCCTCTTCGGGGATAACCAACGCAGTGCTCAAGAGGTAGCAGCGCACCGTATTCGGATTAGCACGGAAGTACCTGGGGCTATATAGTAGCCCCACCGTCAAACTCCTATGGCTAAGTGAGAGTCTTAAAGCTATATAGTCCAATTGCGTTGTTCGCCGCGCTATCGCCTCCTTAATGGACCAATACATTGGGTCAAGTGTGAATACACGCTTTTCTGAACACCCTTGCATTATATGCATGGGGGCTGAAGCCGACGACTGCAAACTTTCAGGTTATATACATACATAAATGGCCACACAGGAGGCATCATAATACTTTCAGGCAAAAGTATAAACACAACCTTTATAACCCAAATAGCATTGTTTTCACAATTGCGATACATGTCACTCGAACATGATACTCTTTGAGCACTAAGCCTCTATTAAACAAGCGCTTCTAGGACTTCTTCAAAATAGTGCTCAGCCTAGACCTGGCCTACGGCCGGATCTCGGGTTGCAATAGCGGTGGCCTCCATCTCTGCCCAGTATGTCTTAACACGGGCAAGAGCCATCCGCGCACCCTCTATGCACGTCGACCTCTTTACAGCGTCGATATGCGGCACAACACCAAGGAATCGTTGCACTAAACCAAAATAACTATTCGGCCTTGGTCCCTTCGGCCAAAGATGATCCACGACAGACCTCATGGCAAGTCCGGACAACCTATGGAGCTCGGCCCACTCGGCCGTTTGTTCATTTAATAGCAGCGGACGCGTTGGAGCACTGAACTGTGACTAGAACAATCTTTCCAGTTCATGATCTTTCTGATCTTTGAAAAACTCAGTCCCATCAGCAGCAGTCATTGCCAAGTCCAAGTGCGCGTCTGCAGCACTCCATAATTGATCCTGAGGGGCATACTTCGGATCTCCAAACTTCGTCCGCAACAAAAAGGGCTTCCCAGTCGTGATATCTCCGGCTTGACGGAGCTCCTCCTTCGCCGCTCTGATTTTAGAGCGGGTTTCCTTGGCTGCTTCCACGACTTTCTTTAGGTCAGCCGCTTTCACGTAGCTTTCCTTTTCAAGAAGCTCATATCGGCCGGCGGCATCTTTCAGCTCAACAGCCATCTTGGCTATTTTATCTTCGCTCTGGCGATGAGCAGCCTGTTCGGCTCTTAAGTCTTCGGCCGCCTTTAGGGCGGCCGCATCACTTCTCCTGGCTTGTTCCTTGGCTCGGGCAAGTTCCGCCCGAAGGGTCTCCATGGCGGCAACTCCATCTGCGGTCACAGCATATTATAGATACTAGCATCATGCTCCTCTTAATATTTGTTGACCACCCGAAAATACATACCCTATGCCTCGTCAAGTCGCTTCTTCACAAGCGCAATGTCGGCATCTGCCGCGTCAAGTTGCGGCCTCAGTCCGGCAAACTCAGCAGTCCGGCCAGCCACCGGACCCTCAGCCTCCTGCACATGAAAGCAGCGCGATCATTACCTGGGACTATGATCCTTTGTTTGCCGCCTATGGACAGCAACCAGAGTCTTAGGGGCTACTATCAGCACAGAGCACACCTAGCGTGTGCGGTACCGTCAATTTTTTATATATATTACTTTGCGTACCTCAAAGCCTCTTAGCAGGCTCGTAAAAGCTTCATGCAACCCACTTTTGGCGAATGAAATCCTCTCAACCACCGTACCCATTAAAGTACGACGTGCCTCTGAGATAGCTGCTTTCTCCAAAAGACCCATCAGTGCGTCCGGTTGTGCACCGGACAGTCCCGGACTCTTTCTGTTGCTCTCCTTAGGAGCCGAATACTCCGGACTTCGGGTGGCCGAAGGGTTACCTTCTGGCCTTGGCGGATCAGGAGAAATCCTCCATGATGACACCTCAGGGTCGTCCGCCCCAGGAGGCGGGGAGACAGGGGGAGGCGTTTCGCTCTCCATCATCTCCGGAAAAAGATCCCCCGAAGACGAACTCTGTCGAGAAGGGCTACGAGCCGGACTGCAAGATATATGTCTCGGTTATTGTCCTTGGAGATAAAGCAAGATATATTTACCAAAGTACTCTTGTTCACTTACAGCTCGGTGGAGGGCTGGTCCCCTTGCGGGCGTTGTGCGGTAAGGACGCCCTCCGGGGCAGGGCCCCCTAGCGAAGGTTTCTTCCCTCATTTGGAAACCTTCATTTCCAAGTCTTCAGAGGCGGTCCTTTTCCTTCCTTGGGGAGAGGGGATTCTAGATTCTTCTCCCCGATTATCCTCCTTCGCGGCAACACTAATTTCCCCAGTTTGGATGAGTAATGTGTGAAGCCCGCTTTCGGCTTCTTTATTCCTCCCTTTATCTTCCCCTGATGGCACTTGATAAGGTGCGTGCTCAAGCATCCTGGCTAGTACAAGATCCGGTGAGCCTTCGGGAAGGGGGGGCGAACACCTGATCCTCTCCGCCTTTCTTATCCAGTCCTGGCCGAGAGCAATTTTTTCAGAATGATGTTGTGACAATTAAAAAGACAGCATGTTCAGCCACAGAGTTACTTACGTGGGTATCTAGACGGTTGCAGTTGAGACCTGTAGGATCGAAAGTATGTCTGGAGGGGGGTGATTAGACTACTTGACCAAATAAAAACTTAACCTTTTCCCAATTTTAGTTCTTGGCAGATTTTAGCTAATTTAGGACAAGTCAAGCAATCATCACATAATTCAAGCAAGCATGCAAAGAGTGTATAGGCAGCGGAAAGTAAAGCATGCAACTTGCAAGAATGTAAAGGGAAGGGTTTGGAGAATTCAAACGCTATTGGAGACACGGATGTTTTTCCCGTGGTTCGGATAGGTGGTGCTATCCTACATCCACGTTGATGGAGACTTCAACCCACGAAGGGTAACGGTTGCGCGAGTCCACACAGGGCTCCACCCAAGGGTAACGGTTGCGCGAGTCCACACAGGGCTCCACCCACGAACGGTCCATGAAGAAGCAACCACCCACAAAGGGTCCACGAAGAAGCAACCTTGTCTATCCCACCATGGCCATCGCCCACACAGGACTTGCCTCACTAGCGGTAGATCTTCACGAAGTAGGCGATCTCCTTGCCCTTACAAACTCCTTGGTTCAACTCCACAATCTTGTCGGAGGCTCCCAAGTGACACCTAGCCAATCTAGGAGACACCACTCTCCAAGAAGTAACAAATGGTGTGTAGGTAACGAACTCCTTGCTCTTGTGCTTCAAATGATAGTCTCCCCAACACTCAACTCTCTCTCATAGGATTTGGATTTGGTGGAAAGAAGATTTGAGTAGAAAGCAACTTGGGAAGGCTAGAGATCAAGATTCATATGGTAGGAATGGAATGTCTTGGTCTCAACACATGAGTAGGTAGTTCTCTCTCAGAACATATGAGTTGGAATGGTGTGTGTGTTCTGATGGCTCTCTCATTGAATGAGAAGGAGGTGGAGGGATATATATAGCCTCCACACAAAATCCAACCGTTACACAGTTTTCCAATCTCGGTGGGACCGAATCAATAAACTCGGTCGGACCGAAAATGTAAACCTAGTGACCGTTAGAGATTTTCGGTGGGACTGACATGCAACTCGGTAGGACCGATATGGTTAGGGTTTGGGCATAACGTAATCTCGGTGAGACCGATTACACAAACTCGGTGAGACCGAATTTGGTAATTAGCTAACCAGAGAGTTGGTCAGGCAAACTCGGTGGGACCGATTTGCTCTTTCGGTGAGACCGAGTGGAACTCGGTGAGACCGAAAAGTTACAAAGGGGAAACACTAAGTTTACATTGCAATCTCGGTGGGACCGATTCGCTCTTTCGGTGAGACCGAAAAGTTACGAAAGGGAAACAGAGAGTTTGCAACCCCATCTCGGTGAGACCGAGATCCTTATCGGTAGAACCGAATTGCTAGGGTTTGGCAGTGGCTAATGACAAGTGAAACTCGGTGGCGCCGGATAGGAAGAATCGGTAGGACCGAGTTTGGCTTAGGGTTTAGGTCATATGTGGATATGGGAAAGTAGTTGAGGGTTTTGGAGCATATCACTAAGCAGATGAAGCAAGAGGCTCATTAAGCAACACCTCATCCCTCCTTGATAGTATTGGCTTTTCCTAAAGACTCAATGTGATCTTGGATCACTAAAATATAAAATGAAGAGTCTTGAGCTTTTGAGCTTGAGCCAATCCTTTGTCCTTAGCATTTTGAGGGTTCCACTTTCACATCCATGCCATGCCAATCATTGAGCTTTCCTGAAATAATTATGTTGGAATAGCATTAGCTCAATGAGCTATATGTTGTTATGAATTACCAAAACCACCTAGGGATAGTTGCACTTTCAATCTCCCCCTTTTTGGTAATTGATGACAACATATAGATCAAAGCTACAACAAATGATAATAAGCATGAAATATATCGTCGCTTTGAGAAGCATGTGATAAGTAAGAGCTCCCCCTAAATTTGTGCATATTTAAAATTTGCTTTGGACTGCAAATGCACAAAGAGTTAGAGTCATGGGTTACTCTTCCATGTCACATACATCTTGGTGGAGCGCTTAAAATGATAAGAATGAAATACATGCACTCATCACCAATAGTGAATGATCACACAAGATAGATAGGATAATAGCAATAAGCAAGCATTAAGTGTAGCTTATGATCAAACACATGATCATCAATGTCTCACAAATAATGATGTAGTATCTCAAGCACTCAAAAGCAAACAAGTTTGAAAAACCACCAAATAAAGCAAGAGAGAAAAGCAACACTCTCTCTCTCGAAGCCTATGATCTGTACATCTTCTCCCCCTTTGGCAACAAGTTACCAAAAAGTTCCTAGAAAATGCATAGTGCTAAAACGACGCTCAGGCTTGATCTTCTGGTGGTGGTGGAGTCCGGATCACTCCAAGGACGAAGGCTTCGGTAGATGCTGAAGTAGACGCTGGAGTTGGAGCTGAAGTAGATGCTGGAGCTGGTGGAACTGAGGCTGTAGCTGGTGCTGAGGTGGTGGCTCTTGTGTCAGCAACTGGCACGGCAGATGACCTCGGGCCTCGTGGCACCCTGGCAAAGGCATGAGTGGTAGTCCTGCCTCTCCTCTCCTGCATGTCCTCCTGGAGCTACTCCACTGCAGACTGAACTTTCGTTACCTTGACATCCAAGTCATAGAACTTCTGTTCCATGATTCTCTCTAGGCTCTGCTGATTCTGAGTGAGGGTAGCCAGACTTTGCTCAATCCTCAGCGTGGATGCAATCAAGTAACCAAGCTGCTCTTGTTTAGTCTTCAAGAAATACTCAGATGCCTCCTCTTGAGTAGGCATCTTGGCAGCTTTCTCCTTCCTCGCCTTCTTTGCATATGCTTGGGCAGATGATGGCTCGTTCTCAGTCATGACAACTTGATTGTCCTCGAAATCTGGACGGATGGGCAGGTGTTCCTTGTCCAATAGATATATGCTCGTGCCCATCTTGGAGTTGATGAGCTCCTGAATTTGAGGGGCATATCCGCAGCTCCTCTTTTGATCTGCTGCAGTCCTTTTGATAGTTTCCACTATGAGGCTCATCACCTTGAACTTCTGAGGCACATCAAACACATGTAGCAAGTTGATAGGATGGCCTTTGATCATCTTGTGATCACCTGACTTGGGCAATAAGGTGTGCCTCAAGATCCAATTGATAGTCGGGAGCCCTGACAGAAGGTAATGTACTGAGCCAAACTTGAAGGTATCAAGTGCTTAATTTGGGATCTCCTCTACATATTTGACATTGAGTTGTGGTCCATCTTCTTCTTGGCATAGATATCCAAGTCATCATCTTGCTCCTCTGGGGCATTAATGATCTGTGCCCACTCAGCAACTGTGGATTGGTATCTTGTACCCTCAGACATCCATGTGATCCTCCCGTCTGGATAAAAGTGTGCCGTGGAGTAGAATTGCATGATCAGTTCCTCGTTCCACTTTGTGAGCTTCTGCCCAACAAAGTCAGCTACTCCACAAGCTATGAAGCTATCTTGCACTCCAGGATAGTGCTCCTCGTTTTCCTTGATATATTCCCAGTCGACCCATCTCATATCACATACAATGGGCTTCTTATCTAGCAGCACAGTCTCATAGAAATCTTGCTGCTCCTTGGTGTGAAATCTGTAGTCCACTGCTGTCCTTCTCCTTGAAGCATATGGGTCTGCTTCTCTCCATTTCCTCAGCCCTGAATCTCTCCTGAGCTTCATGTCCTCAGCCACAGGATGAGCATCGTTGTGGTCTGGGATCTTGGGCTTTAGCTTTCCCAGGACATTCTCTTCCTCTTCTTTAGCAACAGTCTCAGGCACTGGGGCCTTGTTCTTCTCAGTTGCAGGAATGCTTCTTATGTTTCTCTTAGGCTTTGGCTTTGGAGCTGGCTTGGCCTTGGAAGCAGCTCCCCCTGATTTTATGGCATCTCCCATTAGCTTGGGTGCCTTGGGCGCTGGTGCAGCTACCTCTTCTTCCTCTTCTTCTTTCATGATGGAAGCTTTGCCAAGCACTCTAGCCACAGTCTTCTTCACCCTTTCCTTTCTTTTCTTGCCCTCAGCTGCAACTGGCTCTATGGGCTTCTCAGTTGACATTCTGGCCTTTGAGATTGGCTGCCTGCCTGCTGGCCTTTTGATTTTCAGACCTGACTTAGTGCCTTGAGCTGGCTCAACTCTCTTGGAAGTGGCCTCTTCCTCTGCCACATAGTCCTCATCTTCGGAATCTGATGTCCTCTTCTTCCTTTGTCTCGTGGAAGCCTTTGGCAAGTTGCTAGGAGTGCTCCTGCTGCCTTCATCAGATGAACTGGAGGGACTAGTGCCCTCACTCATCACCACTTGCTGTTCTGACACATTTTGGCTATCACTTTGATCAGACATGCTGCAAACTGACTGCTGACCCTGTGAATAGATTATAAATGAGATAGAAAAGATGAGCATCACAAAATGCAGAGATTTTTGCAAAAGAATGATCCAAAAATTTAGTTTTAGTTTCCCACTGAAATCATCTCGGATCTACCGATTTTCAAACTCGGTGATACCGAAGCAGTTTTGGAACCTAAACTAGTGAACTCGGTAGGACCGAGTCACAGTTCGGTGGCACCGAGACTGCTAGGGTTTCACAAAGTTCCAAAATCGGTCACACCGATACGTAATTCTCGGTCAGACCGAGTCTCACTTGTGCAATGGCATAAGCCAAATCGGTGGGACCGAGTTTTTCAACTCGGTGGGTCCGAGATGGTTTCGGCGGAAACCTAACCCTAAAATTTTCGAATCAAAGCTAATCTACGGGCGTTTTGACTGGATAGGAGTGTTTCAATCGTGGCAAGAATCATGAAGAACACAATGTGCTAGGAATTGGACGGGGAATAGCACTGTGATCAAGTCCATACCCTAGTTCGGCGGAGACTTCCTACGGCGCCAACGACGGGGCAGAATTCCCGTTGACGGCGACGGAGACCAGCGACTGGAGGCTGCTGGCGGCGAGAAGACGATCCGGAGACCACGAGGGCAGAGCAGGCTATCACGCGGGCGAAGGGGTTCGGAGAAATTTCCAAAATTTTGCCCATGACTATATATAGCCCGACCCTGTCGGTGTGACCGAGTGGAACAACTCGGTGGCACCGAGATTCATAACTGCAAGTAGTTACTGAAACTCGGTGTGACCAAAATGTTCAAATCGGTTGCACCGAGATCGAAAACCTAGATCAACTTAATGATCTCGGTACGACCGAAAGTGGGGTATCGGTTAGACCGAGAATCATAAAGAGGTTTTGGAAGTTTAAGTCTATGACGAATCGGGGACTCCGAGCGCTCCTCACACAGAGTGGTTCGAATCTGACTTGATCAAATTTTGTGATGCAGCATGAATAGAATTTGAGACGAGAAAAGCATAGATAGCTAGAGGAGGTTCTTAGGCATTCTTGTCCATCCACTTGGCAAAAGAAGATAAAACCAAACAATCAAAACAACAAGTGGATGTCCTCGAATGAGTAAAATATGCAACCAGCATGCTCACGCAATAAGATGGCAAATGAAATATGTGGCAAGGCATGCACAACCAATTCTAGCATCTATCAAGCAATTTGCGATGACTAGGTCATCTATATATGAGTATATTGACTTAGGAGTCAAGTGAGAACACTTGATCATAGGTCATACTCATCGTTTAAGCTCAAGTGGGGTTACCACTTTTACATAAAGCATTGTTTTGTTCACATCTTTAGAGTTGCTTTAGCTCAAGTCTTAGAGTAAAGCTCCCCCTAGATGTGATATCCCCCCTAAGAGGGATGAACTAACCTTGGGTTTTGTCGATGATGACTTCATGTAGATGTTGAAGATGTGGATGCTCAATGTTGATGTAGATCTCTTGGAGCTATCCATTTGAGTGAATTGCACTTTCAATACCTACATGGGTTAGTCCCACAAGGAACAAACAAGGATATCCATAGACATACAGTGATGCACACAAAGATGATGTCCATGAAAACTTTTAGGTTACCTTGTCCCTTGTCTTACCAACAAGAGGGTTTGTGACTCCTTGAACTAGTGCAAGATGTGGAAGTTGATTGCACTTGTTCTTGCCAAAATGATAAGAGTGAAGTATGTTGGCGGAGTCACCCTCAAGAACTATCTAGTTCTTCTTCTTTTGGATCCACATCATCTTGATGGGAATCCTTGGAGTTGTAGTCGTACTTGATGAAGTGGAACTTGAAGTAGTCTTGGGAATCCACTTGACTAAGGTCTTTGGAGCTTCTTCAAATGCATCAATTTCCTCTTGAAGCTTGTCCTTGCCTTTTTGCTTGTAGTCTTGTGGTGGAAGATCATCTTGAGCTTGTGTCCCCTTGAAAGAAGTATACTTCTCTTGTTGAGGGACAAACTTTGTCTTGGGGTATTGATCTTCTTCCCACTCAACTCCATTGGCATTGAACTTTCGTTCGAAACCAACACCTTGATTCTTCCGGTGCATTCCTTGCTTGCGCACAATTTCCTCGAATTGCTTACTCCCGGCAAGGCTTTTGTACACTCCTTTCTCTATAATTCCCTTCAATAAGCTATTTTCTTGCTCAAGTGTAACTTGGCTAAGAGAATCATTAGTGGAATCAAGAGAACTACTAGAAGCAACAATATTGGATTTAGCATGATCATTGTTACTGCTAGAGGAAGAATCTTTCTTGTTACTAGACTTGACTTGAGGCATGTAAGTGGATAAGAGTAAACGCTTGGCAATGTAAGAAGAACTCTTCTTGCGGAGATCATCATTGATTGCTTTTAAGAACTCATGCTCCTGCTCAATATTGAGTTTTTCAAAGCGTAATTTCTCATGAGCTCTTAAAAGTTCTCGATGATCTTCGAAGATGGTTTCATGAGCTAACTTAAGAGTGTTTAGTTCTTTAGTTAGGGCCTCAATATTCTCCTTATCATTGTCATTCGTTTTATCTTGATTAGCATGTTTAATTGACATTTCATCATAGTATTCATCACTAGAGTTGTCAACAAGCAAATCATCACCTAACAAGTCATCTTCATCACTATTGAAATCAACATACTCGGGGTGTGTTACCTTAGGACCTTTGGCCATGAAGCATCTTCCAATTCCTTCATTTGGTGAGTCAAATATGTCGTAGGAGTTGGTTGACACAAGTGCTAGACCGGCAACACCTTCATCTTGAGTATCTTCGGAGTCAGAGTGATAACTTCTCTCGGAGTGACTGTCGGAGTCGGAGCCGGATACCCATTCACCAACATGAGCTTGATGTATTCGTTTTGTGTAGCTCCTTGATGATTTTTCCTTCCTTTCCGAATCCTTGCTTCTCCGTGAGTATCTTCGTTCATAACGATCATCTCTACTCCTTCTCTCTCTTGGTGGTGATCCTTTGCTTCTTCTTTTTGGAGAATATTCTCTTCTCTTGTAGGGAGCCATACACTCATTGGAATACTGTCCGGGTCTTCCACAATTGTAGCAGTTTCGCTCTCGACTAGAAGATCTTTTGTCATTGTAGGACCTTGACTTGGAGCTTCTATCTTTGCTTCTACTCTTGTAGAACTTGTTGAAGTTCTTCACCATTAAGCTCAATTCTTCATTGAAGTCTTGTTTCTCACTTGATGATGTAGGGGCTTCACATGTGGCTTTATAGGCACCACTTGATTTGTTATGAAGTTCCTCTTTATCCTTAAGTGACATCTCATGAGCAACAATTCTTCCAATCACCTCCGTTGGCTTGAGATCTTTGTAATTGGGCATCATTTGGATCAATGTGCACACGGTATCGTATTTTCCATCCAAGGCTCTTAGAATCTTCTTGATGATGAATTTATCGGTCATCTCTTCACTTCCTAAGCCGGCAATCTCATTTGTGATGAGAGCAAGCCTAGAGTACATTTTGGCGACACCTTCACCATCCTTCATCTTGAACTTGTCAAGTTGGCTTTGAAGTACATCCAGTTTGGATTCCTTGATGGAGTCGGTACCTTCGTGCATATCAATCAAAGTGTCCCAAATTTCCTTCGCATTCTCAAGACGGCTGATTTTGTTGAATTCTTTGGGGCACAATCCGTTGAAGAGAATATCACAAGCTTGAGCATTGTATTGCAACATCTTCAACTCATCCGCGGCAGCTTCACGGTTTGGTTCTCTCCCATCAAAGAAGTCACCTTGCAAGCCAACACAAACAATAGCCCAAATGGCGGGGTTATGTCCAAGAATATGCATTTTCATTTTATGCTTCCAACTAGCAAAATTAGTACCATCAAAGTAAGGACCTCTACGGTGATAATTTCCCTCGCTAGACGCCATACTCTCCTAGGTTGTGAAACCAAGGCTATGACCACCAAAGCTATGAAGATCAAAGCGAATGGAGACCAAAGCTCTGATACCACTTGTAGAATCAAAAGTATGTCTAGAGGGGGGTGATTAGACTACTTGACCAAATAAAAACTTAACCTTTTCCCAATTTTAGTTCTTGGCAGATTTTAGCTAATTTAGGACAAGTCAAGCAATCATCACATAATTCAAGCAAGCATGCAAAGAGTGTATAGGCAGCGGAAAGTAAAGCATGCAACTTGCAAGAATGTAAAGGGAAGGGTTTGGAGAATTCAAACGCTATTGGAGACACAGATGTTTTTCCCGTGGTTCGGATAGGTGGTGCTATCCTACATCCACGTTGATGGAGACTTCAACCCACGAAGGGTAACGGTTGCGCGAGTCCACACATGGCTCCACCCAAGGGTAACGGTTGCGCGAGTCCACACAGGGCTCCACCCACGAAGGGTCCACGAAGAAGCAACCACCCACAAAGGGTCCACGAAGAAGCAACCTTGTCTATCCCACCATGGCCATCGCCCACACAGGACTTGCCTCACTAGCGGTAGATCTTCACGAAGTAGGCGATCTCCTTGCCCTTACAAACTCCTTGGTTCAACTCCACAATCTTGTCGGAGGCTCCCAAGTGACACCTAGCCAATCTAGGAGACACCACTCTCCAAGAAGTAACAAATGGTGTGTAGGTAACGAACTCCTTGCTCTTGTGCTTCAAATGATAGTCTCCCCAACACTCAACTCTCTCTCATAGGATTTGGATTTGGTGGAAAGAAGATTTGAGTAGAAAGCAACTTGGGAAGGCTAGAGATCAAGATTCATATGGTAGGAATGGAATGTCTTGGTCTCAACACATGAGTAGGTAGTTCTCTCTCAGAACATGTCTAGTTGGAATGGTGTGTGTGTTCTGATGGCTCTCTCATCGAATGAGAAGGAGGTGGAGGGATATATATAGCCTCCACACAAAATCCAACCGTTACACAGTTTTCCAATCTCGGTGGGACCGAATCAATAAACTCGGTCGGACCGAAAATGTAAACCTAGTGACCGTTAGAGATTTTCGGTGGGACTGACATGCAACTCGGTAGGACCGATATGGTTAGGGTTTGGGCATAACGTAATCTCGGTGAGACCGATTACACAAACTCGGTGAGACCGAATTTGGTAATTAGCTAACCAGAGAGTTGGTCAGGCAAACTCGGTGGGACCGATTTGCTCTTTCGGTGAGACCGAGTGGAACTCGGTGAGACCGAAAAGTTACAAAGGTGAAACACTAAGTTTACATTGCAATCTCGGTGGGACCGATTCGCTCTTTCGCTGAGACCAAAAAGTTACGAAAGGGAAACAGAGAGTTTGCAGCCCCATCTCAGTGAGACCGAGATCCTTATCGGTAGAACCGAATTGCTAGGGTTTGGCAGTGGCTAATGACAAGTGAAACTCGGTGGTGCCAGATAGGAAGAATCGGTAGGACCGAGTTTGGCTTAGGGTTTAGGTCATATGTGGATATGGGAAAGTAGTTGAGGGTTTTGGAGCATATCACTAAGCACATGAAGCAAGAGGCTCATTAAGCAACACCTCATCCCTCCTTGATAGTATTGGCTTTTCCTAAAGACTCAATGTGATCTTGGATCACTAAAATATAAAATGAAGAGTCTTGAGCTTTTGAGCTTGAGCCAATCCTTTGTCCTTAGCATTTTGAGGGTTCCACTTTCACATCCATGTCATGCCAATCTTTGAGCTTTCCTGAAATAATTATCTTGGAATAGCATTAGCTCAATGAGCTATATGTTGTTATGAATTACCAAAACCACCTAGGGATAGTTGCACTTTCAAGACCCTCATCCTCGGTAGTGTCCAGACACTTTATTCGTGATCCAAAGAACAATCCATACATCTCTTCGAGCGTCACGCCGAAGAATTGCTGAATAGTTCACGGTCCTTCCGGGTTAAACTCCCACCTACGGAGAGATCAACGTTGGCATGGCAGGACCCGACGAACTAGCATAACTTGCATTACCTTGACAAGACTGACATCCCTCTTGAGGAGATCTCGGATGCGACTTTGCAATGTCAGCACGTCATTGACTGGCCCCCAGTCCAGCCCCTTGTTGACCCTTGACGCCAATTGCGGCGGGGGGCTCGAGCGAAAGGCGGAGGCAGCTGCCCACTTTGTACCTCAGGGAGCTGTGATGTAAAACCACTCCCGCTGCCATAAGTTGGACACCTCCGGGAAGGAACCCTCTGGCCATAGAGCATCGGCGCCTTTGCTTATTATGGCACCTCCGCATTCTGCGTGTCGCCCATCGATCGTCTTCGCTTTCACATTGAAGGTCTTGAGCCATAAGCCGAAGTGTGGGGTGATGTAGAGGAAGGCCTCACACACGACAATAAACGACGAGATGTGAAGGATGGAATCTGGAGCTAGATCATGGAAATCGAGCCCGTAATAGAACATAAGCCCTCTAACAAAGGGATCAAGACTAAATCCTAGCCCTCGGAGGAAGTGGGAAACAAATACGACACTCTCGTTGGGTTCGGGAGTGGGGATGACCCGCCACTTGAGCAGGCAGCCTGTGCGGGATTTCGGCGGTCAAATACCTGGCTTCCCTTAGCGTCCACCGACCTTGAAGGTTGGATCCGGACATGGTTGAAGGTCCGAAGCGCTTAGCCTGAGCCTTGGGTGTTGGAACTCGAGGTGGGGGAAGGGAAGGATCGAGCGCGAGAAGAAAAGGACAGGCCTTGGCCCCTTTATAAAGAGGGTGAATATCAAGCGTCCTCTGCGTGGCCGTTTGGAACTTTCCTAAAATCGAGGAGTCATACTAACAAGCATGATTGGGTTACCCACACACGTATTGATGAGAATCCCGTGATAAGGGGAACACGATCTCTGCTTCGACAAGGCGTGCCAATAAAACTGCCTCGCAACACGTGAAGTGGCAGGCTGGGAAAAATGGTTCGTAATGACCGGACCACGGCAGGATGAGATTTGTGGAATATTATACTCTCTACGGTGGTATATGGAATTTTTTTTACAGAGCCGGACACAATCCTTGTGTTTAAAATCTTCTATGGAGTATTCGGAGAAGGAACCCGCCTTGCAATACCGAAGACAATATGCGCGCCGGACTCATCGTCATTGAAGCCTGGTTCAGGGGCTACTGAGGGAGTCCTGGATTAGGGGGTCCTCGAATGGCCTGACTATATACTTTGTCCGGACTGTTGGACTATGGAGATACAAGATTGAAGGCTTCGTCTCATGTTCGGGTGGGACTCTCCTTTGTGTGGAAGGCAAGCTTGGCGATTCAGATATGTAGATCTCCTTCTCTATAACCGACTTTGTGTAACCCTAGCCCCCTCCGGTGTCTATATAAACCGGAGGGTTTAGTCCATAGGACAACAACAATCATAATCATAGGCTAGCTTCTAGGGTTTAGCCTCTACGATCTCGTGGTAGATCAACTCTTGTAATACTCATATCATCAAGATCAATCAAGCAGGAAGTAGGGTATTACCTCCATCGAGGGGGCCCGAACCTTGGTAAACATTGTGTCCCCCACCTCCTGTTACCATTAGCCTTAGACGCACAGTTCGGGACCCCCTACCCGAGATCCGCCGGTTTTGACACCGACACACTCCTCGAAGTAGAAGCCTACTCACCTCCTTTGGGGGTTCACGGTATCAAGGCAGATGTCCTTCTCCTCAACCGACCACTCCTGCTGGGGCTGGAATAGTTGGCCCCATATTTTGTCAGGGGTTGTGCCGTAGAGGTGTTGCACGATGGACGAATCCAAGGGCTCGTGCTCCCACATAGGCTTGGCCCTCTCTTGGCAAGGGAGGAGCCAGCGGTGGGGCATGATCTGGACCACATCAACCAGCTTCACACTGATCTCTATTATGCTATCGACGTGCTTCTGCAACACCTTCATGTGCGCGAGACACCCCCAGTCCGGGGCATTGGTGGGTCATGAGGCCAACCTAGTAGGGGGTCCAGACCTGAATGTGGGGGTTGCTCCCCAGGCGGCCTCCCTCGTCTCGGTGATGTAAAACCACTCCTTTTGCCACATCCAGACGGTGTCGACAAAGAGGCTATCCGGCCACTCGACCCGCGTTAGTTTACTAATCATGCCCCCTCCACAGTCTGCATGCTCACTACCAACCACCTTGGTCTTGACATTGAACACCTTCAGCCATAAACCAAAGTGCGTCTGAACTCGAAGGAGCGCTTCACATAAGACGGTGAAGGTCAAGATGTGGAGGAGGGAATTGGGGGCTAGATCATGAAAATCTAGCCCGTAAAAGAACAACAACCCCCTTACGAAAGGGTGTAGAGGAAATCCGAGGCCCCTAAGGATATGGGGGAGGAATACGACCCTTTCGTCCGGCTCGGGCGTGGGGATGATCTGGCCCTCCTTAGGGGCCTGATGGGTGATGTTGGCCGACAAATAGCCGGTCTCCTTCAGCTTCAAGATGCCCCCTCGGTGACGCTGGAGGCCTCCCACTTCCCATTGGCTCCGGATCTAGCCATGATCGAAGGAGGCGAGGGATTCATTGTGGAAGTAGAGAGAAAGGGTGCTCGAGCTCTGAAGGTCTGTGTAGGCGGGAAGTGGAAGAGGGCGTGGGATGCGGACTGTAGAACCCCCCCTTTATAGACCAATGATAGGCCTACGATTTCCTTTTTCCATGCCACTGGCCTCTCCACTTCCTGATATGCCCATGGCGTTATGAGCGGGGAGGGGAATCGAAATCATTAACCATTTCCCCCAAAAAGCGAGACATGATCTCCACCTCGAGGGGACATGTCAAACATGGCATCGGCCTCGAGCCGCCCCCTTCGAGAAATAGTAACTGCTCGGTGTTATGGCCGGATGCGACTCTTCATTGAAGGAGTAAAGGCTGTCAGATGAAGGCATCATTTGCGCTTGAACGGTATTTTTTATTATGGCCTTCAGTGTTAAGTAAAACTACCGCTTCAGATTTCGGACATCACTTGGTTCCGAACATGGGTGAAACTTACTGAAGAACTCTCCTCGCAAGCCAAATATAGGTTGGATGAGTGGATGCCGGATACAAGTCTTGGCTTTGAAGGCAAGTTCGGGGGCTACTGAGGGAGTCATGGACTAAGGGGTCCCCGGGGCGACGACCCATTGTACATGGGCCGGACTGGTGGAGCTTTATAGTGACAAAAGATCTATGAAGCCGTGGTGTGCCCTCCAAGTCAAGAAGGTGTAGGATCTCTTTAAACCCTTATTGTAATCTATCTTCGATAACCCTAACCCTACCGGTGTCTATATAAACCGAGGGTTTTTTAGTCTTTAGGGCTAGAGCTACATTCATCACCTCATCACCTTAGGGTTTAGCTCGTGTTGATCTCGAGGTAGATCTACTCTGTAAACCACATCATACATCCAATATAATCAAGCAGGACGTAGGGTATTACCTCTTCGAGAGGGCCCGAACCTGGTTAAACACTATGTTCGTCGTCCCTTGTTCCCCATCGATCCTAGATCCATAGCTCGGGAGCCCCTACCCCGAGGTCTACCGGTTTTGACACCGACATGTTGTATGCACATGATCCACCAGAGTGATAGTGGTACGAGGTGTTTTTCTCTTCAAAGTGATCTTCTTCGGAGCTGCAATTGGGACTGCACGAGCTCGAAGATTAGGCAGTATGGTGGAAGTAGTGATGTTCACTTATTCAGAGAGAGTTGCGTCAACTTCTTCCCTTGTGAGTGGAGGATCATCTTGATCGGAGGATTCACTTTCATTATTTTTATCAACTGGTGCAGCCGGCCTCTTCTTCGGCGCGCTCTTTTTCTTCAAAGCAGCAGAGCTAGGATCATGTTTACGCTTTGAGCACCATTCTAATTTTCCTTCGGCCTTTTTCTTCTCAACCTCATCTTTGAGCAGTCGACAATTTTCTTCTGCATGATCTCATTCTTTTTCGGCCTTCTTTGCTCTCTTTTCAGCATTCTTTAGGCGCTTGGCATGTTCATAGGGATAGGATTCGGGAGTCTTGAGAGATGACTCATGAGCATCCGGTGGTGGTGGCGGTCTTTCCGGGGGATCACTAGCACGGACAAGGCCAATTTCATGATAGTCACCCCATTGGGGATGGAAGGCAAAGTTCTTCACATACCGAGGATGAATCATTTCATAGTTAAACCACTTGCATACCAGTGACGTCGAATCCTTTGCATACGCTCTTTTCTTGAGTTGTTTCTACTGGAACAGTATTATAGTTATAATGAGAGATATACTAAGCTGAATTTGTGAAAGGTTGACTGGCACCTTTCCTTTTATTTGGAGCATCTTCTTCTTGCTCGTCTGGATTTTGTTCGGATCTCTTTCTTTTGCTGGTGGATTGGCCTATCGTTGGGCCCTTGGTATTTGGAGCCTTTGGCTTATCTGTTGTGCCCATGACTACCTCTTCATCATCGGCCATGCTTAGTGGTCAAGGAGAATCTTCAACAGATTGCATAGTCCTGTGAATGAGTATAGATTCGAGGGAAACGAAAACATTTTTAGGAAGAATGAGATGCAGACTTTGAGATATGTTTCGAATGAAAGAAATGTATATGACGAGCTAGTAGGTCCGAAGAATATACTAGTCAGCGTATTAAGCATTCCATTCATGCGAGACATAACACAAACCCTAGATCTGAAATATTTCGGATGCGAGGAATAACTGCAAACTACATCCGTGCTAGTATAGGTAAAACCCTAGACCTAAGATATGCGGTAAAATCAGAGAAAATTAACCGCAGACGAACTCGAACGGGAAGGACGGAGGCCTGAGTTCGAACTGCACGTACCCTAGCTCGGCGGCATGCAGTAGCTACGAAGGCGCGGGGAAGGAGATGTCCCGCGGCGGCGAGGAAAGACTTCGGTGACCACTTTCTGGTAATGAAGCGGCGAAGAGGTCGTAGGCGTGAAGCTCAAGGAGCAGCACTATAGCGAGGGTTTCAGAGGAGAGGAGGTGAGCAGAAAGGGAAGTGGATGGGAAGAAGGGGGGCGGTACAGTTTTTATATGCGAATGGAAATAACCGCACGCTGTGAATCTGATCAGAGGGCCTCAATTCAGAGACTATTACGATTCAACGAACATGATTTGATGGCAATTGATGGATTGCACGTGGCAACTATCATAAAAGATCATGGTCCTGACTTGGGTGGGAAACCCCAAATTTTGGATAGGTTTTGCCAAAACAGTTTAATGTTCGAACCAAATCTTAATCGTGGTCAAGGACACCAGAAAAAGTTTCTTTCCAGATGAAATTTGAGCATTTGTAACGGGATAGTATAGACTAGAAGAGATAGATCAGAGAGAAAAATAGGGTCCTAGGCATTTCACTCAGGCAGATAAACACAAACACTTGAGAAACTAGCTATGAGAGAAATGCATTCCGACAAACACTAAAGCTTTCGATCGAAAAGAAACTCAACGAAAGAAAATTGTGGTGGCGTGACCCACCATATAAGAACTGTATGACCCCGAGCGTCACACAATTATCGTGGCACCCGGTTAGTCTAGTTCTTCGTTAATGTATTCACCACTGGTACCGTATCGTGCTATACAAACGGTTTTAACCCCTTTCCGCAACGGCATTTGGAACTGTCACCTAGTGAGTGACGGCGATGGGGGGTCCTTCCCACACGACCCACAAACCGTCGGGGATAGGCGAGCGGCTACTGACGATCGCCATAGAATAAACGTATGAGAAGCCGCCCCAGTCCCACACGTTACATCTCGACGTTACATTTCTGATCAGAGAGACATCCCAAACGATTACGTCACTATAGTCATGTGAAAAAGGTGGACATCAACATTTAATCTACCGATATGTTTGTGATAGGTACGTTATCGCACAAGGTTCAAGAATATAAAATGTGTGCGGTGCCTCTACTAATGCCAATGTGTCCAATTTCATAACTGTGTGCGATTGGTATTCCTATAACACACTCACACTGGTTTGAAAAGTTTGTCGTATTACCATGAATCGCACACGCATATGAGACGAAACCATGTGTGCGTCCGCCACGCATCGCAAACCTTTCACGTCAAAGAACCGTCTGTTCTCTTTTTTTCATCGCACACGCTGTTTTCTTTCTAACCATGTGCACATTATTTTATTCGCTCATGTATATTTTTATTTTTGCCTGTAATTTATTATTCGAATTGGAAATTTTGAAATATGAAACGTGCAATTCAAATTCTCAGCACAATCGTTCAACAACGAATCCATAAATAAAATTGTTAGTACAATATGTTAAGTAATTACAGGATTAGACAGCTATTAACTATGATGAACCACAATATTTATAGGTGGTAAAGGTGAAGAGACAAGTGTAAATCATTTTGACTGCCGATGGTGTTGAAGAAGCGGAATGCCCATAATGTGTCTTCCTGTGTGCCATAGGCACGAACAACTTTTGTCCAACCCCTTGTGACGATCGCCCACCCATCCTTCACCGCCTTCAGGAAGACTTCTAGGGCATTATCATGGTAGCATGAATTATATACTTTAACCTTAGTTGCCTCCACTCTGGTCATGTAGTTTGCAAGGTAATCATCAGTAAATAGCTTCGGAAACCACTAAAAAGATAAAAATATCAGATACTTAGGTCTAGTAGAGTAACTTGTTGCGGGCAGGGGGAAAAGGCAACACATTACTTATCATCCTAAAGTTCACTGTTGTCTTGGACAAAGTGTAAATAAAGAGCTTAATTCCCATCACCCATTTCTTTTGCCTAACAATCTTCCTTAGTTTCCTCACTTGACGCTTGTTCATGAATAGTTTCCCCATACGCAAAAGGGATCGAAGTGTGGATTAGTACCGCTCATATATGTACCTACAAGCAACCAATAAATGTTAGAAGCTAAACTGAGATTGCACAAATGATGTAAAATACAACTACCTACGTTCCTAAGTACATGTATTTTTAGAGATTTCAATATGAACTACATACGAATGTATATTGAATTATAGATATAGTTTAGATTAGAATCTAGATTCACTCATTTTGCTCCTTATGTACTCTAGATTGGAATCTCTAAAAATACTTATATTTAGGAATAGATTGTGTATAAGACATGGGATGCAGCTAACCTTGATGGCAAACAACAGCATCGCCCATTGTAGCCCTGTGTAAGTCCATGGAAAGCCAATGTTAACTACAACAGGGTTAACATCCACTAAAAATAGCAAATCGTAATAAAATGGCAGCATCTGTAGTGATATCTTCATTGTGAAAGAGTAGCGTGGTAGCAAAGGGATGGATTAAAAAATGGATACAACTGTTAATTGGAATAGGCTTAACAACATCCTAATTCATGTTTTGTAAGTTTGCAGCCATTGAAATACAACTGTTTTAAAATGGATACAACTATTAATTGCAACATGCTTAATGGCCATCGAAACCGGTACTGATAAAAATGCAATTGGCAGAGTTAAACATCACAAGGCAAGTGCTGCCAGAGCAGATAATGGCCCAGTTGTCTATAAAAAGGTAGGGAAATAGCAAAAACGTGTTCGGCTTGTTTACTACAACATGCTTAATACATCGATCGTACAAAATGTAGCGATTAATTGCAACTGGTATTGATAAGATTGAACTGGTGAGTACATACTTGGTAAGTCCTGAGAGGTAGTTGCTGGGGCACTTCATCTTGGCCAGAGCCCGCCTAGAGTCGGCGGCTGCGGAGGCGAGCTATTCCTCCAGGTCGAAGCGTGGACCAGTGCCACTGACATGTGTACCTATAGGCAACCAGTAAATGGTAGAAGTTAGACTGCAATTTGATACGTCTCCAATGTATCTATAATTTTTGATTGTTCCATGCTATTATATTATCTATTTTGGATGTTTAATGGGCTTATTTATACACTTTTATATTATTTTTGGGACTGACCTACTAACCCAAGGCCCAGTGCAAATTGCTGTTTTTTTGCCTATTTCAGTGTTTCGCAGAAAAGGAATATCAAACGGAATGAAAGCTTGAGGAGAGTGTCGGTGTAAAAACTGACGGATCTCGGGTAGGGGGTCCCGAACTATGCGTCTAGGCCAGATGGTAACAGGAGGCAGGGGACACGATGTTTTACCCAGGTTCGGGCCCTCTTGATGGATGTAAAACCCTACGTCCTGCTTGATTAATATTGATGATATGGGTAGTACAAGAGTAGATCTACCACGAGATCAGAGAGGCTAAACCCTAGAAGCTAGCCTATGGTATGATTGTTGTCCGTCCTACGGACTAAAACTCTCTGGTTTATATAGACACCAGAGAGGGCTAGGGTTACACAGAGTCGGTTACAATGGTAGGAGATCTACATATCCTATCGCCAAGCTTGCCTTCCACGCCAAGGAAAGTCCCTTCCGGACACGGGACGAAGTCTTCAATCTTGTATCTTCGTAGTCCAGGAGTCCGGCCGAAGGTATAGTCCGGCCATCCGTACACCCCCTAATCATGGACTCCCTCAGTAGCCCCTGAACCAGGCTTCAATGACGACGAGTCCGGTGCGCAGATTGTCTTTGGCATTGCAAGGCGGGTGCCTCCTCCAAGTACTTCATAGAAGATTTTGAACACAAAGGTAGTGTCCGGCTCTGCAAAATAAGTTTCCACATATTGCCATAGAGAGAATAATATTTACACAAATCTAATCTGCTGACGTATTCCACGGCGTGACATCACACCACGACCAAGTCTTTATTCGAATCGTTTTACTGTCCCACCTCAGCGCATTTAGCGAGGCGGTTTCCTTGGCATGTCTTGTTAAAGCAGAGATCGTGTCCCCTTATTCTGGGATTCTCATCAATACGGGTGTGGGTAACCGAACCGTACCCATTGGTATATTTTCTCGATCAAAGGCGAGTCCCAAACGGTCACGGGGAAGGCCCTTGGTATTCGACCTCTTATAAAGAGACCAAGGCCTTACTCCTTTCTTTCAATCTCAAACGAGTCCGCCCTTCGCCTCGAGTTCCAACACCCAAGGCTCCAGATTTCAGGCGCTTCGGACCTTCGACAATGTCCGGTTCCGACCTTCGAGGCCGATGGATGCCCTCCTCCGTCACGGAGGAGGACGTGCTGATCTCCTATAGGCTGCCTGCTCAAGGGAAGGTCATTCCCACTCCCAAGCCCGGTGAGAGTGTGGTGTTCATGTCTCACTTCCTTCAGGGGCTAGGCTTCCTGACGGATCCCTTCGTGAGGGGGCTCATGTATTATTATGGGCTGGAATTTCATGACCTAGCCCCGGAGTCCATCCTCCATATTTCCTCATTCATCGTCGTGTGTGAAGCCTTCCTCCGTATCACTCCTCACTTCGGACTATGGCTCAAGACCTTCAAAGTAGAGCCGAAGATGATCGAGGGACGGCACGCGGAGTGCGGAGGTGCTTTTATAAGCAAGAATGCTGGTACTCCATGGCCCGAGGGCTCTTTTCAAGAGGAGTCCAGCTTATGGAAACGAGAGTGGTTTTATATTACCGCTCCTAGGGCCCCTAAGTGGGTGGCGCCACCTGCCTTCCGCTCGGGTCCCCCGCCACGACTGGCGTCATGGGTCAATACGGGGCTGGACTGGGGGCCGGCAAAGGACATGCCCCTATTGCAGGGCCGCATCCGAGATCTCCTAGAAAGAGACATCAGTCTGGTCATGGTGACGCATGTTATGTTAATTCGCCGAGTTCTGCCCTGCAAACGTCGCCCCCTCCGCCTGTGGGAGTTCAACCCAGAGGGACCACGAGTTCTCCAACATTTTCTTGGCACGATGCCCGTGGAGATGTACAAATTGTTCTTCGGACCACAAGTAGTGTGTCCGGATTCTACGGAGGACGCAAGTCTGAGCTGCAACCGTCCGGATACTCAAGTAAGTAGCCTTGTGCCCGGACTCGCTATCCGTATATTTATCATAAAATTGCCCCTAAAAGAGTTGTCCTTTAAACAGGAGTGGATAGCGAAAGCAAAGCTAATCAGGTGCCCGGCCCCCCTCCCCGAGACCACACCAGGTCCCGTGCTAGTCAGGACGTTGGAGGTTGTGCCTTCAAAGGGAAGCGAGGGAGGGGACAAGGAAGCTACAGCCTCCTCGAAGGAGGTTGTCCGGAAGGGAGGAATCGAAAATTCCTCTCCTCAGGGGAAGAATAGGACCGCCTCTGAAGACCCGGAGACCACGGCCTTAAAGCGGGGGAAGAAATCTTCGCCAGAGGGTCCTGTGCTCGGGGATACTTCGGCCGAATTATGCCCTCAAGGGGCCCTCCACCGAGCCGTAAGTAGAGAGGAGTTTTCTTTTTAAGAAACAAGAGAAATCACTGCTTTATATCTGAGAAAAGTAATCGAAAATTTACCTTGTAGCTCAGACCTTAGCCCTTCTCAGCAGAGCTCGTCTTCGGGGGATCTTCTTCCAGAGATGATGGAGAGCGGAATGCCTCCCCCTGCCGTACCGCCTTGCGAGGTGGGCGATCCTGAGGTATCGTCAAGGAGGGTTTCTCCGAATCCGGCGGGGCCGAAAGGTAGTCATATGGCCCCCCAAAGCCCTCCGCGTCCAGCCTTCGAAAAGGGCCATTAGACGAGTCCGGCGCCATCTGGTGCGTGGTCGGAGGAACTGAAGGATCTGCTAGGGCGAGCATCTATCTCAGAGGAGCACCGTGCATTGATGGGTACGGTGATTGAGAGGATTTCATCCGCGGAGAGCGGATTGCACGAGGCCGTCAGGAGTTTACTGATAGGTTTTGAGGTACGCGAAATAATGTACCCTTTTTGGACAGTTGCGCATAAATAAGATGCGCCCTGTGTAGATAGTAGCCCTTGAGACTCTGTGTGTTGTCAAAAGTGACGGCGCATAGAGGATCATAATCCCAGGTCTAATATGCCGCCTTTATACGTAGGTGGCAAAGTCTCCGGTGGCCAGCCGGACTGATGGATTTGCCGAGCTAAAGCGGCAACTTGACGTGGCAGATGCCGACATCGCGCTTGTCAACAAGCGGCTTGACGAGGCACAAGGTATGTAATTCCTTCGGCGGCGCCTGGTAAGTGGAGCTTTATGCCAGTATCTTACAATGTGTGCGCTTGATGCAGATGGTGCTGTTGCCATGGATAATCTTTGGGCGGAAATTGCCCGAGCCAAGGAGCAAGCCAGGAAAAGTGATGCGGCTGCCGAAAAGGCAATTGAAGAGCTGAAAGCCGAATAGGATGCTCACTGCCGAAGCAAGAAGGAAATGGCTGAGGTGGCCATGAAGCTGAAGAACGTTCTTGACCATTGCAAGCTTCTTGAAAAACAAGATCAGGCGGAACAGACGAACCTGAAGAAGGCCGTTGCCGATGCCAAGGATGCTCACTCTGCGATGAGAGCTGTGAAGGAGGAGCTGCGTCAGGCCAGAGAAATCGCGGCTGGAAAGCCCTTTATGCTGCGGAGGAAGTTCTGTGATCCTAAACATGCTCCGTTAGACCAGATGTGGAGTACGGTGGACACCTATCTGGATTTAGCAGCGAGTACCGTAGATGCGGCCGAGCATTTCCGAGATCAAGAAGATCGCGAAGTGGAAAAGCTCTTCTGGTCGCAGTTCCACAATCCAGAGCGTCCACTGTCATTACCCGATCGTTTGGCCGAATGGCCAAGCTAAATAGGTTGTCCGGACTCGCCATGAAGTATGTCGTGAGTCATCTGTGGCCAGAGAGGCCAGAGCCGAAAAGTTATTTCAACTTGGTGCAGCAGTTCCTTGGTGCGGCGCCGCATATCAATGCGATGAAGAGGTCAGCGTGCATAGAGGGTGCGCGGATGGCTCTTGCCCGTGTCAAGACATACTGGGCGGAAATGGAAGCCACCGCTGTTGCATCCCCAGACTTGGATGGAAGCCGAGTACCTGCCGAGCGCTATTTTCAGGAAGTTCTGCAAGGCGCTCGTTTAATAGAGACGCAGTGCTCGAAGGATACTATATTCGAATAGCATGTATTATTGTAAAACAATATTTTGATAAATTGTAGAAGCTTTTTATACTTGTGCCTGCAAGTATTATGATACCTCTTGTGCGGCCGTTTAACATATATGTATATATAATCTGAAAGATGGCAGTCGTCGGCTTTAGCCCCCACGCACATAATGTGGGGGTGTTCGCAGAAGGCGCATTTTCACACTTGATACAACGTCTTGGTCCTACAAAGGAGGTGATAGCGCAGCGAACTAGGCAATCGGACTATGATGCTTTATCACTTTCACTTAGCCATAGGAGTTTGACAGTGAGGCTACTTATATAGCCCCTGGTGGCGCCTGCGCTTGCCCGAACTCGGGGCGCGTATGTGCCTGGCTGGGAAACGGCCCTTCGTTAATGCGAAGGAATCCTAAAGATTCCGGTAAGTCATCGAGTGGTTGACCAGTCTCACGCTATATCATGACAGTCAGTTTTCGGCTTTCTCTACTGAGGTGCTCGCCTGGCCGAACCCGGGCACAATCACAGTAGTTCTCCTGGTGTCGCCTTAGCCGATAGAGCGGAACGTAAGGCAGCAAAACATAGGATCCGGGCAAACCCAACATTTGACCAAAGACATGATTCGGAGCGATGCATATAAGGCCAAACTCGCGACGCCGAACACTCCCTAAGGTATTCGGTCTTTATGAGGGCGGGCGGGATAACGCCCTTAGTAATAAGCCCCTAGTGTCCAGGTACGCGCAAAATTCTGACGTGGCCACATGCCAAAACGCCAGCCCCCTCCTTGGTTATATCAAGAAACCAGGGGATGTGTATCAAAAAGAGACAGTAAAAAAGGTTTACACAGGGTCTTAATCTGAAAAGAATCCTTGGAACGGGTCCCTGCTGCACGTCTGTGCCTGTGTCTCTGTTGTGCCGTATCCTGGACGGGCGTAGCACGGTGTTCATCTGTAAAAGAGAGGAACTTAGTTAAAGAAAGATCGTGCCGAACATAAGTTATGCTAAATAAACAAAGTATAAATCGAAATGGGTAAAATTGGGCTTTATTGTCTCTTGTTTTATATGCGCGGAGCCCCTAGTACAGGGGTATACGGCTATTAAGCCTTTATCAATTGTATGTTTATGCCGGACTCGTCTAGCCGTGTCCCTGGTCTTGACGACCTATTTAGATGCTTTGGCTGGTGAAGCCACTTTATTGTGGGGCTGTCAAGGCAGCCGCACTATTTTCCACGCGGGGGGAACACTCAATGTTTTCCCTTTAATGGGATGATGCCTCGTGGACCGGGCATCTTAAGCGTAAGAGATGCATAATGCGGTATTGCGTTAAAGCGGGCGAAAGCTGCGCATCCCGGCAGTGCTTGATAGCTACTTGAGAATGGGGCAATGTGGAAAGTTAGCTGTTCGCGACGGAAGTTATCGGGGGAGCCGAACATAACTTCTAGCTGGAGAGAACCCATACAGCGGGCATCCGGGCCTGGCGTTACCCCTTGAAAGGAGGTTTTGCTATGGCGAATTTTTGTTGGGTCTATCCCCATGTTGCGGATTGTGTCCTAGTATAACAGGTTTAGACCACTGCCGCCGTCCATCAGGACATTTGTAAAGTGGAGTCTGCGGATTATTGGATCTAATACCAAGGCAGTCCAGCCTGCGTTTCGGATACTTCCAGAGTAATCCTGATGGTCAAAGGTGATTGGTTTTAACAACCATTGGCGAGACTCCTTTGGGATAGGCCGTATGGCGCGTATCTCTGGTGGCGCCGTTCTGTTCGTCATGTGAAGTAAGTTTACTGTTTTGACTTCTTGTGGGAAATCCTTTTGTTTCCTGGTGCTCTGCTTGTGGGGTTCGTCATCGTCCTCACTTGGTGTGTCGAGCCCCTTGTGTTCGGCGTTGAGCTTGCCGGCTTGCTTGAAAACCCAACAATATCTGTGGGTATGGTTCGCAGGCTTCCCGGGAGTACTGTGTATTTGACATATCTTGTCCAAGATTTTGTTTAAGTTGGATAGCTCGTCCCTATTATCCTTGAGGGGCGGCTTTCTCTGATTCTGCCGCGAGCTTTTGAATCCAGCGTTGACCGCCGTGCTCTTTGGGATGTTTCCCTTACTCCGGCGCTGGCCCTTGCTGCGTCGGGGTTTTCCGTTTCCATCCCTAACTTCGGATGTACTTGGGTCGCTAGTGCTACATCTTGCCAACCAGCTGTCCTCTCCTGCGCAAAAGCGGGTCATGAGGCTTGTTAATGCGGCCATTGTTCTTGGCTTTTCTTGGCCGAGGTGTCTGGTGAACCATTCGTCTCAAATGTTGTGCTTAAAAGCTGCTAGGGCTTTGGCGTCCGGACAGTCGACTATCTGATTCTTTTTAGTAAGAAATCTGTTCCAGAATTTCTGGGCTGACTCTCCAGGCTATTGAGTTATGTGACTGAGATCGTCTGCATCCGGAGGGCGGACATAGGTCCCCTGAAAATTTGCCCGGAAAGCATCCTCAAGCTCTTCCCAACTTCCAATGGTGTTTTCGGGAAGGCTTTTGAGCCAATGCCGGGCTGGCCCTTTAAGCTTGAGGGGTAAGTATTTTATAGCGTGGAGGTCATCTCCTCTAGCCATGTGTATGTGGAGGATATAATCCTCGATCCAGACCCCAGGGTCTGTTGTTCCGTCGTACGCCTCTATGTTTACGGGCTTGAATCCCGCTGGAAATTCATGGTCCAGCACCTCATCGGTGAAACATAGGGGGTGTGCGGCACCCCTGTATTTGGGTGTGTCGTGATGTTCGGATATTTGTTGTGTTGCATTGCTTACTAGAGCTTGCTTTCTTGGCCCGTATATAGATCTGGCTGGGCTGTCTTTTTGATGCGAATCCTTTGGTGGATCGCGTGCCGGCTTGTGTGTGGCTCCGCTTGCAGCTCCATGCAGGCCATGTGGTCGTCCATCTGACCGGATGGCTTTCCTATTTTTTGACTGCGGGGGCTCTAAGGCCTCCTCGTCAAATTCAGGTAGTAGCTATCGCTTTGGATAGCTTTTTGTGCGGTGACTGCCGGCATATTTGTCTGCGGTGTTGCGTACTTTGCTCCATCTGATTCTGAGTGCATCTTCCGCAGTTTTGAGCTTCCGCTTCTGCTTTTTCAGGCTATGCGCAGTGGCGACGAGCCTTTTGTGGAGGCTCTTCTGCTCCATGAGTTTATCCGGCGTAAGGTCGTCCGGACTGTTGTTTTCGCCGGGGACGGGGTTTTCGGTTTGTTTATCCAAGTTGCCCTGTTCGGACGCTTGCTCGAAGGCATGTTCGTCGTCCGCCGGCTCGTCCTGCTCTATGGCTGGGTCTGTATGGCTGCTGTTTCTATCGAGGCGGGGCTTGGAGCGGCGCTTACGTCGCCACTTTGATTGCTTCTCGAGTGAACGATCCCTCGTTGCATCCCTATGTTCCTCGTCGTCGCTTCCTTTGGGTGTGTCCACCATGTATACAACATGAGATGAGGTGGCTGTCCAGTGCCTTATAGGCGCTGGTTCATGTTCATCGTCGTCCATACCATTGATGTCTTCGGAGTCAAAGTTGAGCACGTCGTTTAAATTATCGACAGAAAAGGAACCCCCATCAAATTATTCTATTCCACATAACCCCCATCAAATTATTCTATTCCACCCATAGTGCTATATCCATGGCTCATGCTCATGTATTGCGTGAAAGTTGAAAAAAGTTGGGATTACTAAAGTATGAATCAATTGCTTGGCTTGTCATAGGGGTTGTGCAAGATGAGAGCATTCTTGTGTGACGAAAATGGACCATGACCAAACTATATGATTTTGTAGGGATGAACTTTCTTTTGCCATGTTATTTTGAGAAGACATGATTGCTTAGTTAGTATGATTGATGTATTATTGTTTTTATGTCAATATGAAACTTTTGTCTTGAATCTTATGGATCTGGATATTTATGCCACAATAAATAAAATTGCATTGAGAATTATGCTAGGTAGCATTCCACATCAAAAATTCTGTTTTTATCATTTACCTACTCGAGGACAAGCAGGAATTAAGCTTGGGGATGCTGATATGTCTCCAACGTATCTATAATTTTTGATTGTTCAATGCTATTATATTATCTATTTTGGATGTTTAATGGGCTTATTCATACACTTTTATATTGTTTTTGGGACTAACCTACTAACCCAAGGCTCAATGCAAATTGCTGTTTTTTTGCCTATTTCAGTGTTTCGCAGAAAAGGAATATCAAACGGAATCCAAACAGAATGAAACCTTCTAGAGAGTTATTTTTGGAACAAATGTGATCCAGGGGACTTGGATTAGATGTCAAGAAAGAAATGAGGCGGCCACGAGGCAGGGAGGCGCGCCTGCCCCCCTGGGCGCGCGCCCACCCTCGTGGGCCCCTCGCAGCGCCACCGACCTACTTCTTCCTCCTATATATACATATATATATATATATATCCATATACCCTGAAAACATCCAGGAGCACCATGAAACCCTATTTCCACCGCCGCAACCTTTTGTACCCAAGAGATCCCATCTTGGGGCCTTTTCTAGAGCTCTGCCGGAGGGGGAATCGATCACGGAGGGCTTCTACATCAACACCATAGCCTCTCTGATGATGTGTGAGTAGTTTACCATAGACCTTCGGGTCTATAGTTATTAGCTAGATGGCTTCTCTCTCTTTGGATCTCAATACAATGTTCTCCTTGATCTTCTTGGAGATCTATCTGATGTAACTCTTTTTGCGGTGTGTTTGTCGAGATCCGCTGAATTGTGGGTTTATGACCAAGTTTATCTATTAACAATATTTGATTCTTCTCTGAAATCTTTCATGTATCATTGGTTATCTTTGCAAGTCTCTCTTCAAATTATCAGTTTGGTTTGGCCTACTAGATTGATCTTTCTTGCAATGGGAGAAGTGCTCAGCTTTGGGTTCAATCTTGCGGTGTCCTTTCCCAGTGACAGCAGGGGCAGCAAGGCACATATTGTATTGTTGCCATCGAGGATAAAAATATGGGGTTTATATCATATTGCTTGAGTTTATCCCTCTACATCATGTCATCTTGCCTAATGCATTACTCTGTTCTTATGAACTTAATACTCTAGATGCATGCTGGATAGCGGTCAATGTGTGGAGTAATATTAGTAGATGCAAAATCATTTCGGTCTACTTGTCGCGGACGTGATGCCTATATACATGATCATGCCTAGATATTCTCATAATCATTCACTTTTCTATCAATTGCTCGACATTAATTTTTTCACCCACCGTAATACTTATGTTATTTTGAGAGAAGCCACTAGTGAAACCTATGGCCCCCGGGTCTACCTTTTATCATATAAGTTTCCAATCTACTTTATTTTGCAATCTTTATTTTCCAATCTATATCATAAAAATACCAAAAATATTTATCTTATTATCTCTATCAGATCTCACTCTAGTAAGTGACCGTGAAGGGATTGACAACCCCTTTATCACGTTGGTTGCGAGGTTCTTATTTGTTTGTGTAGGTAAGAGGGACTTGCGTGTACTCTCCTACTAGATTGATACCTTGGTTCTCAAAAACTGAGGGAAATAGTTACGCTACTTTGCTGCGTCACCCTTTCCTCTTCAAGGGAAAACCAACGCAGTGCTCAAGAGGTAGCAAGAAGGATTTCTGGCGCCGTTGCCGGGGAGATCTACCACAAGTCAAGACATACCAAGTACCCATCACAAACTCTTATCCCTCGCATTACATTATTTGCCATTTGCCTCTTGTTTTCCTCTCCCCCACTTCACCCTTGCTGTTTTATTCCCCCTCTTTTCCGTTCACCTCTTTTTCGCTTGCCTCTTGCTGCCATCATGTCTGAAACTGGGGAGGTTATTGTTGATAAGGATAGTGGTAATAACATGGAAAATTTTGATGCTTTTGTTGATCCTCATGAAGAACCTACTATTTTACACACTAAAAGGTTTCGGATTGGTAGTGGTAATATTATTGGAAAAGGAGTTATTCAAGATTTCTTTACTTGTGCCAGTGCTTTGCCCACCATGAGCGGGTCTATTCTTCATAAAACTAGTAGTCTTGCGGATGCTATATCATTGCTTGTTGTTGAACTTGAAAGACAGTTTATCCATATGCATCCTTGCATACAGAGGATCTTTCTAGAAATTTCTACTATTGAGCATTCTTCTGTTAAGCGAGAAGCTACCATCTTTTTAGCTCATGAATTCAGATGTATAATAAAAGAGGTCAATGAAATTTTTGCACATTATAGGGTGGACGCCGGTCGTCCTCCCATAGAAGCAATCCTTTTTTATCAAGAAGACATAGTGCGTTTACGATCTTTAGATCATGTTGCTTTTAATGAAAACCTTAGAAAAAAGGTTCCTACCGACGTTCTGGTTGACAGGATTTCTGAACTTAATAATAAGTTTGCCATCCAGGATAATCGGTTGGGTTTTTCCGTTGAACAAAGGCTCATGACTTTTTGCCAAAAGGAGGAACCAATACCACCCGAGCATGATCTTGGGGACTTTTGTCCAATTAAATTTAGCCCTTTTGATTACTTTTGCTTGCCACAAAGAATGTTTGCTGCTGAACATAGGGATTATGAGATGATTTTTGTGATTTAACTTATCACTGTCATAGTAATACCTAGATATATTCTTGCTTTTATGCCTAGCTAGGGGCGTTAAACGATAGCGCTTGTTGGGAGGCAACCCAATTTTATTTTTGTTTCTTGCTTTCTGGTTCTGTTTAGTAATAAATAATTCATCTAGCCTATTTTTAGATGTGTTTTTTTGCCTTTAATTAGAGTTTGTGCCAAGTAGAACCTTTGGGAAGACTTGGGGGAAGTTTTAGTGATCTTGCTGTAAAAAACAGAAACTTTAGCGCTCACGAGATTTGCTGCCATTTTTTACTGGAGACTGAGATTAGGTTGATTCTTTTTTAAGATGACTAACAGACAAATTCCTCACATCCACCAATTTATTTCAGAATTTTTGGGGTTACAGAAGCATTATAAACCTACAGATTACTGCAGACTGTTCTGTTTTTGACAGATTCTGTTTTTTGTGTGTTGTTTGCTTATTTTGATGAATCTATGGCTAGTATCGGAGGGTATGAACCATAGACAAGTTGGAATACAGTAGGTTTAACACCAATATAAATAAGGAATGAGTTCATTACAGTACCTTAAGTGGTGGTTTGTTTTCTTATACTAACGGAGCTCATGAGATTTTCTGTTGAGTTTTGTGTTGTGAAGTTTTCAAGTTTTGGGTAAAGATTTGATGGATTATGGAATAAGGAGTGGCAAGAGCCTAAGCTTGGGGATACCCAAGGCACCCCAAGGTAAATTCAAGGACAAAAAAAGCCTAAGCTTGGGGATGCCCCGGAAGGCATCCCCTCTTTCGTCTTCCTCCATAGGTAACTTTACTTGAGGCTATATTTTTATTCACCACATGATATGTGTTTTGCTTGGAGCGTCTTGTATGATTTGAGTCTTTGCTTTATAGTTTATGAAAGTGTATTATATCGAGTAGAGGGTGGGTGAATAGGCGATTTTTATTGAAGTCTTCAAAACATGGAAGTTTCGAAGACAAACGATAGACATAAACCTATTACCATGCAGCGGAAGGTAGACTACACTAGGCAAACCATAGTCAAGTATTCAATGAAGTGAAAGCACAATGACTAATAGTAGCTAGGCAGTAAAGATCAGGTAGGAAGATATTGTGAAGCCAATCAGAACAAGCAGTCACTCAGTGAAGACAAAATATAATACAATCATACAATGACTTCACAAGGACCAACAGTAAGTAAAGGGAAGGGAAGGATGAAACCAGCGACTCGTTGAAGACAATGATTTGTTGGACCAGTTCCAGTTGCTGTGACAACTGTACGTCTGGTTAGGGCGGCTAGGTATTTAAACCTGAGGACACATAGTCCCGGACACCCAGTCCTGAAGACGCAGCTCAGGACACCCAGTCCTCACCGTATTCCCCTGGAGCTAAGGTCACACAGACCTCACCCAATCACTCTGGTAAGTCTACAAGGTAGACTTCCAAACCTTCACAGACTTCGTTCACCGGCGATCCACAATGACTCTTGGATGCTCAGAACGCGATGCCTAACCAGCTGGAGGATTCACAGTCCTCAAGTGTAATAAGTCTTCAGATCACACAGACAGGAAGACTTAAGTGATGCCTAATACTCTTTGGCTCTGGGTGTTTAGGACTTTATCCTCGCAAGGAATTCTCTCTCAAAGGCATCGAGGTGGGTTGCTCTCAAACGACAAAAGCCGTACTCTAACTCTGAGCAGCCAACCGTTTATGGTTGTAGGGGGTGGGCTATTTATAGCCACTAGGCAACCCAACCTGGTTTGTCCGAAATGACCCTTGGTCACTAAGGAACTGACACGTGTTCCAACGGTCAGATGTCAAACACACACGGCAACTTTACTTGGGCTACAAGCAAAGCTGACTTATCCAACTCTGGACAAGATTTGCTCTCATAGTCTTCACTCGAAGACATAGGATTTTGGTTAAGCATCACTTCAGTCATTCTGACTGGTTCTCTTGGACCCCACTTAACAGTATGGTGGTTCCTATGACTCAACAAAGAAAAACACAGAACGACGAAACTGCTAAGTCTTCGCGCTCCATAGTCTTCAAGCAATGTCTTCTCTTATCATAGTCTTCAATGTGAATGTCTTAACATACCACCTCTGACTTCAATGTCTTCATACATTTTTAGGGGTCATCTCTGGTAGGAAAACCGAATCAATGAGGGACTTCTACCTGTGTTATCCTGCAATTCTCACAAACACATTAGTCCCTCAACTAGGTTTGTCGTCAATACTCCAAAACCAACTAGGGGTGGCACTAGATGCACTTACAATCTCCCCCTTTTTGGTGATTGATGATAAACTAGTTGAAGTTTTCAACGGGGAATAAAATATGTAAAATTGTAAAGGGTAGGTTATTGTCTTCATAAGTGACAAAGGCTCCCCCTGAAGATGTGCATATAAGTAATTTGCTTTTGGTATGCAAATGCACATGGCAGGTTGTACTTGTGGAGATCCTCTTCAACTTATGATGACAATTCATCATGCATGAAAAGTATGTGAAGATAATGACATGCATAATGAAAAATGGACGTCTGCAAAATGATCTAAGTGCGGAATTTATCGTCGCACATGTGGAATTTATCATCGCATCACGGAAAAGCAAATAAATAACAGACGACCATCGATTTTGAGTGTTACAACTCAAAGAACCAAATGTATCAAAACGCGAGAGTTGTAAACACTAGGCAAAATATAAAACCACCGCCCATATGGACCCTCTTGAAGACTATCAAACTCATATGCTTCTCCCCCTTTTGTCAGTAAGGACCAAAAAGGTTTGAAGACATAGAGCACCTACTCGTTCCCATGAGGAGTTGGTGAAGCAGCAGGGTCATCGAAGTTGGTTGGCGGTGCAGACAAACTCCGTGCAGTGGTGATTCGCGCTGAAGGTGGTGAAGTAGCATCGTCTTCATCATCGATGACACGTGCATTCATTGTTGCAGCAAAGGAGGAGAACTCAGAGTCTTCAAGAGACGGAGTACGCCGCAGAGCAGTCCTTCTTGGAGGTGTTGAGTCAAACTTGAAGCGTTCAGAGAAGCCATCCTCTTGAAGATCATCTTCAGAACACATAAGCGTCAGCCCTTTCCATGTACGCCGACAGGTTTCATGGGCAACAAAGGCATTCTTGGTGGCAAGGTTGCGAATCCTGTTTACATCCACCAAGAGGCTTTGCATTTGGCGCTTCAGCCAGTCATGATGCTTATCCTGTTTCTGATGAAGGGCAACCAGAAGCTCTCAGTTATTGAGAACACGGGATCGCTTCTTGGGCCGTTGTGCAATGGTGCTTTCAGTGGCTTCAGTGAGGGCACGATGAGGTGCACGTGTAGTACCAGCCAGAGGATAAACACGAGTGACTGCTTGAACTCCTTCAATGTTTTGAGAGAAGCTTTGATTCTCAGCATTTTGAAGACTAAGGGGCTCCTTGGCAGGCTCTGGATAGATGGCTTCAACTGACATATCAATGTCAGGCATAAAGATCCAATGATTGCGAGCAGAGGGCTGATAGGTGACAGCTGAGTGTAGTTTGATCAGCCGTATAATCCATGGAGCATAAAACTTCAAGCCAAAGAGATCAGATCCTAATGCAGCAAGTTGGCGGATGAAGAAGTCTTGTGCAGTGAAGCATTTACCGTGAAGAATATGGAAGACCAAAGTCTTCATTGCACCTTCCAGCTTTGCATGTGGAGAATGTCCTTTGATGGGCCAGAGAGTTCGCCTTATGATGTGATAGATAGTACGTGGCAGATACTCAAGGTCTTCAACAAATAACTCCTTAGGATATTCAGCATCTGGAGGCAAAGGCTTCATCATGCTAAGCATCTGACTCATGTTGGGTTCAGGCTTGTGGAAGATGCTTTCCATAGCAGCACTGTGAAGCTGACAACCAGGTTCATACAGATCTCCTGGAGTGGGCAGGCCAGTAAGCTCAATGATATCAAAGGCTTTGGATTCATGATGAACATTGCCTGTCATCCACTCAAGGACCCAAGTCTTCGGATCTCTGTTGTAGCCACGAATATGAAGAGTGGCATAGAATTGGAGCAACAATTCTTCGTTCCAGTGCTCCTTGTCAGTGACGAACGGCAACAATCCAAACTCTCTGAAGCAATCCAGAGCTTCTTCCAAACAAGGCAGACCAGTTATGGCTTCAGTGTCAAGACACATATGTGGGAAAATGCGACCTTGATTGTACAGAATGCATGAGTAATAACTGCGCTGCTGATAGCTCCAGAACCGATCAGAAGATATTCTTGCCTTGGTGTAGGGGTTCTTGGTGCTATCAAAGAAGGTGTTGTGTGCCTTGAAGCCATTGATATTAAAAGATCTGGGTGCAGATGCAGTACCTGGAAACCTGGGCAACCTTGGCATTGGCTTCTGAACCTGAGGCCTGTGCTCAACGTGATAGTCAAACTGAGGACCAACAGCAGGCGGAGGAGTCAGAAAAGGCCATTTGATAGTGATAAGTTGGCCATAGTTGAATACTTGCTCGATAGTGTGTGGCCTTGATGGCGGAACAGGAGCAGTGGCATCAACAGAGGTGTCAGGCTGCACATCTGTTGCAGGTGCATCATTGGCTTCATTGGCCTCTGGCACAATGTTAGGTGCAGGCTCCACAGTGTCTTCAGCCATGACCATGTCATTGGCTTCAGTGGTGTTAGTGGTGGCAGCCTCAGGATTCTCAACCTCCACTTCAAAAGCTGGAGGGTCGGTCACGTTCTCCTCGAGAACAACATCTTGGTGAGACGGGGGTGTAGCAACTCTTGGGGCTTCTTCTTCATCGGCTGATGCAGCCGGAACATCTTCAGCCATTTTGGCTTCGGATTCAGAGACAGACACAGTAGGAGTGGCTTCGGGGAACATCTGACGTGCAACAGATTGGTGGTGCACTTCTCCTTCCGAAACGCTTGAAAGAGGGACTTGGGGCCTTGATCCTTTGCGAAGCCTGCGTAACGCTAGCGACGCCTGTGAAGATGGAGTTGGCTGGGCCTCAAAGTCATCCTCTTCTTGCACTGATGGGGTTGCTTGCGGTTGGGGAGAGCTTGGAGTGTCTTGTCTCTGTGGGTGATCAGCCCATGATGCATCCTGAGCAGTTGGCATCAGGGGACGACCAATGCTGATGAGTTTGATGTGCGTGAGCACAGGCGATGATATCATTTGGTGCTCGATCTAAGGAAGGACTTCATCATCTTCAACATTGTCATGGTGACCAATGTCTTCAGCAGCGGTGGGGTCAATTGCTGGAATGTCTTCAACTTCAGGAGCCTCTGTGGAAGCAGGCTCATGAACTACTATCCATCGTTCTTGATGCGAGGAATCAGGGCGAGCAACAGAGATGGGTTCTACAACAAGGGGCTCTGTGCGAGCAGCCCGATCTTTCTTGGTTCTGCGCTTCTTCTTGGAGGGAGCGACATCAGAAGCTTGAGGATGTTTCCTCTTTCTGGCTTCAGCCTCGGCTGCCCTTGTCTTCTTCAGGTCTGAAGCGGTGGAAGTGACCTTTGGCTTCGAGCCAGTCATGCTGCTTGGAAAGACTATTCATGGCTCTTCCCTCCTTGAAGGTGCAGATTGGTCTGTTGATGGCTTCTTCTTCTTTCTAGCCATTCTTGGGTCGATGCCAGGACGACCAAGAGCCTTGCGCTTCTCAGCCTCATTGTAGGCTTGCACACACTTGTCAGCCAGGCTCTTCATGCGCTCACGAGAACCTTTAGCTTCTTCACGCTTCTTGAGAAAGGCTTCCTTTAGCTCGTGCAGCATAATCTTGAAGTTTTTCACATCTTGCATGCTGAGCTTGGCCATGTGCTTCTTGAACTGAGCTTTCTCATAGTCGATCTTTTGCTTCAGTTCAATGATGCATTGAGCTAGAGCTAGCTCAGAAGCAATGGCGCCAGTGAAGGCGACACTAAGGCCAATTGGAAATTGCAGATCTTCAAAGCTGAGGTTGGGCGTGTCAAACCACTCATTAATGAAGTTATGGATGATTGCCACATCAAAGAGAGGCAAATCATTGAAGATCTCTGCTTCTTCCTTGCTCTTGATCAGTTGCTCAAGAGCGTCATCTGCAAGATCTTCATCGCTGGACAGATCAATGGCGTCATTGCGCAGAATAGCAGCAACAATCAGTGCCTGATCAGTATTCTTTCTCATCTCGGTCTTCTTGGAGATACGTGATAGATCTTCAGACTGCACACTATCTTCAGGAGGTGCAGTAGCCAGTGGCTTCGCCCATAAGATTTTTGGTGCTGAGGCAGACTTTGAAGCTTTAGGCTTCTTCAGCTTCGTTGGCTTTGGTGGTGCAGGTGCTTCGTCAGATTCAGCATCATCTGTAGGTTGATCCACGACTGCCCCTTGAACCATAATATGAGTGATGAGACCTTCTAGGTTGTAGAAGGGCCCAACCAGATTGGGTTCAGCTTCTCGTGTGCCATCAGCACGTGGCGCAGAGGGGCCTGGGTTGAAGTCTAATCCCAATGACTTCTTGTTTTCCTTGGCAGAGTTCTGTGCAAACTGATAGTTGCGCTTGAAGATTGTCTTTGCGACACCATAACAGAGAGGATGGGTCGGCATTAGCAGGTTGAGGTCCACGAAGCATGCATGGGTAAAAGCCTTGAGCAATAGCTTCGGACTTTGATTTGGGCTAAAGACCTTTGTATATGATATCTCCCCATGGGCCCTTGATGGCACTCTTCTCAGCATATTCGTCGGTGACGAATCTGTACTTGAACCATTCCTCTGCCCAATGTCTTCGAATCCATTGGATTCGGTTCTTGCGTTCTCCATAGGTTTCTTCTGGATCTGACTTGTATAGCTCATAGAGATCTGGTGGCAGGTCCTTAGCAGTGTTTCCACGGCGCTGTCTGCCTCCCTTCCTTGTAGATTTTTCTATAGCCATGAACTTCAAACTGAATGGCTTCAACACGTTCAAAGATTTCAAAGGCTTCCGCCTGCGGGTCAAACAGGAACTGGCTTCGGGAGAATTTATATGATGCTGTAAGAATTTTGCAAATGAATGCAGACTATGAGAACCAAGGGATTCTCCCACGGACATGTACCTGTGACAGCATTAAGGTGCGAGGGAAGGGGAAGAGGTCATATGCATTCTCAGAAGATTTTGAAGATAAATCAGTTTAGAAGACATTGACCTCATAGTGCGATGACATTCACTCATAGATAGAGACTTGGTTCCAGATTTGTACGAATCCACGAATAAGTACAAGTGAGAAATCTAACTACTTTGTGAAGCATAAGTGAACATACTAGGCATATTATGAGACGCGGTATGAAATAGATCCAACTTGTGTGAACAGAAACTGCTTGTGGTAGAAAGTGATGAATCTATAGGGTCAAAGGGGCCGTAAAAAGGAAGTTTTATTTACCACACGAAGAACTGCTAGACGGAGTGGGAGAGGAGGTCGAGCAGTTCGATCGTCCGTGCCCTAACTTGGCGACGGAGGACATCAACGGCGACGGCGGAGAAGACGATGTCCGCGCCCGGCGTGAAGACGGCGTCGGTGAGGTTGCGGCAGCTAAGCGCTTCGTCGCCGGCGTCGTCGAGGGCTAGCGGTGGCGCTAGGGTTTGTGCGAGAGTGGAAGAAAGGATAATGACTGTGGTGAGGCGTGTATTTATAGGGACAGGGACGACACAGTGTTATTACACAGGTGCCCCTGGAGATTCACATCTGAAGGACACGTGGCCATCATGCAACATATCAGAGGTTGTTCCACGTTCCCACGCACGCCTGGATTGTCGGGTGGTCGTTCCCACTTCTCCGGGTTTCAGGTGAAAGGATTTAGCATTGAAAACAGACTTAATGTTTGTCTCTATATCTTCTGCTGACAAGGACGCAGAGAAGATATTCGACAGTTTCAGTAGAATGCATATGATTTGGAGAGATAGAATTTGAGATAGAAAGCATAGAGAGGTTAGGGTCCAATCACATTCACTTAGTTCAAAAGATTCAACAAGAAGACATAGCTATAAGTGAATGCTGTAGAGGACAGAACACTAGTATATATATGTGAGAAAGACAATCAAATCAACATAGTGAAGATAATCATGAACACAAGTTGAGATTGAAGCCAAACCAAATGTGAAGACATACCAAAAGTAACGCCATGAGTGAAACACTTCAAATAGAAAAATTTGGTGGTGGCGTTACCCACCGTATAGGAAGTATTAGACCCAGACACGGCGCACAATTATCGTGGCGCTCCGAAGTCAAATTCCACATTAATGTATTCATACTTAGAATGTAAGTCTTCATTGATTGAAGATATACTTTACTTCGTGTGTTGCACATCTAAGTCATCAATATGCATAAGTGTTAGGATGTGTGCCTGATCACAGGACATTTGAGGATTCCAAGATATTTAGCTCACACCATAACTTGCAAAACCTCTTCTCATCCAAGGGCTTGGTGAAGATATCTGCCAATTGCTCTTCAGTGTTGACGTGTATGATATCAATATCTTCCTTCACAACATGATCTCTGAGAAAGTGATGATGAATTTCAATGTGCTTTGTCTTCGAGTGTTGAACTAGGTTGTTGGCAATCTTGATGGCGCTTTCGTTGTCGCAGTAGAGTAGCACTTGCTTCAGATGAATGCCATAGTCTTTGAGTGTTTGCTTCATCCATAGAAGCTGAGCACAGCAAGATCCAGCAGCAATGTATTCAGATTCAGCAGTGGAGAGAGATACACAGTTCTGCTTCTTTGAAGACCAACATACAAGTGATCGTCCCAGAAAATGACATGTGCCTGATGTAGACTTGTGATCCACCTTGTCACCAGCATAATCAGCATCCGAGAATCCAACCAGATCAAACTCTGAGCCCTTTGGATACCATAATCCTAATGTTGGGGTGTAAGCCAAATATCGAAGAATTCGCTTCACAGCTAAATGATGTGATTCCTTTGGTGCCACTTGGAATCAAGCACACATGCAAACACTAAGCATAATATCTGGCCTAGATGCACATAGATAAAGTAAAGAACCAATCATGGAGCGGTATACCTTTTGATCGAACTCTTTACCATTGTCGTCGGGACCCAGATGATGTTTGGCTGGCATTGGCGTCGTGAAGCCTTTGCAGTCTTGCATCCCAAATTTCTCCAGGCAATCTTTGAGGTACTTCTCTTGAGATATGAAGATGTCGTTGCGTTGCTGACGTATTTGAAGACCAAGGAAGAATTTTAGCTCACCCATCATGGACATCTGATATTGCTCTTGCATCATATATCCAAACTCTTCACTGTATTTCTGATTGGTGCAGCCGAAGATAATGTCATCCACATATATTTGGCACACAAACAGTTCACCATCATATGTTTTCGTGAAGAGAGTGGGGTCGAGGGAACCAGGTTTGAAGCCTTTGCTCTTCAGGAAGTCTATGAGTGTGTCATACCAAGCCCTAGGGGCTTGTTTGAGGCCATACAGTGCCTTGTTGAGCTTGTACACCATGTCAGGATGTTTTGGATCTTCAAAGCCAGGCGGTTGTGCAACATACACTTCTTCTTCAATCTTGCCATTGAGAAAAGCGCTCTTCACATCCATTTGATATAGAAGAATGTTATGATGATTTGCATAGGCCAGTAGTATGCGTATGTCTTCAAGTCTAGCCACAGGAGCAAATGTTTCATCGAAGTCAATCCCTTCAACTTGAGTGTACCCTTGAGCAACGAGACGAGCTTTATTTCTGACAACTTGACCATGCTCATCTTGCTTGTTGCGATATATCCATTTGGTGCCTATTATATTGTGTTTGCGAGGATCAGGACGCTTAACTAGTTCCCATACATTATTCAGCTCAAACTGTTGAAGCTCTTCTTGCATAGCTTGAATCCATTCAGGTTCCATGAAGGCTTCTTCAACTTTCTTGGGTTCAGATATTGAGACGAATGTGAAGTGCCCACAGAAATTTGCTAGCTGTGTTGCCCTTGAACGAGTGAGTGGACCTGGTGCATTGATGCTATCAATTATTCTCTCAATTTGTACTTCATTTGCAACACGAGGATGTACAGGACGAAGATTTTGCTCTTGCTGATCATTGTCATCGTTAGAAGGATTGTCTTCAGGCTGAGCATTGTCTTCAGTTTGATCAGGTGCGGAGATGATAAGTTCCTCTTCAGGCTGAGATTCAGATGGTATGATTCCTCCAGTTCCCATAAGTTTGGTTGATTCACTGGATGGAACTTCATCTAGCACGTTTGGCAGGTGCTCTCTTTGTGAGCCGTTAGTCTCATCGAACCGCACATCCACTGTTTCAACCACTTTATAGTGAAAAAGGTTGAAGACTCTGTAGGAGTGGGAATCCTTTCCATATCCAAGCATAAAACCTTCATGTGCTTTTGGTGCAAATTTTGAAGTGTGATGTGGATCCTTGATCCAGCACCTGGCACCAAATACTCTGAAGTAACTGACATTTGGCTTCTTGCCAGAAAGGAGCTCATAGGATGTCTTGTTCAGAAGCTTGTGAAGATAAACACGGTTGATGATATGGCATGCAGTATCTATGGCTTCAGGCCAGAATTTTCTTGGAGTCTTGTATTCATCAAGCATCATCCGAGCCATCTCAATAAGTGTTCTGTTCTTGCGTTCGACGACGTCATTCTGCTGTGGCGTGTACGGAGCTGAGAATTCATGTGTGATGCCCAAAGTATCAAGATATGTATCTAGGCCAGTGTTCTTGAATTCAGTGCCATTGTCACTTCTGATGTGCTTGATCTTGACGCCATAGTTGTTCATGGCTCGATTGGCGAAGCGTCTGAAGACATCCTGCACTTCAGTCTTGTAGAGGATTATATGCGCCCAAGTATATCTTGAATAATCATCAACAATGACAAAGCCATAGAGATAAGCAGTAGTAGTAAGAGTTGAGTAATGAGTGGGACCGAAAAGATCCATGTGGAGCAGTTCGAAGGGTTGAGTCGTTGTCATGATTGTCTTCGAGGGATGCTTGGCCCTCGTCATCTTTCCTGCTTCACAGGCACCGCATAAGTGATCCTTCTTGAAATTGACGCCCTCGATGCCTATGACATGCTTCTTCCTTGCAAGGGTGTGGAGGTTCCTCATGCCAGCATGCCCTAGCCTCCGATGCCAGAGCCAGCATTCAGAAGCTTTTGCTAGAAGACATACGGCAAGTTGTGGTCCTGCTGAGAAATCTACCACGTACAAATCATCTTTCCAATACCCTTCAAACACTAGAGACTTGTCAGATTCCATTAGAACAAGGCAACGATATTTTCCAAACATCACAATCATGTTTAAATCGCAAAGCATTGAGACAGACATTAAGTTGAAACCAAGGGATTCAACAAGCATGACTTTATCCATGTGTTGATCCTTTGAGATTGCAACTCTACCTAGACCCAATACCTTGCTTTTACCAGTGTCAGCAAATGTGATGTGACTTTTGTCAGATGGACGTAAGGTTGAGTCCATGAGAAGGCTTCGCTTGCCAGCCATGTGATTAGTACACCCACTATCAATAATCCATTCTGAAGCAGCTGGTGTCGTACCCTATAGTGCAGTTAGGGGGATAGGCTTCACGAAGAGAATTGTGAAGCATAAACATTTGACGAGCAAGTGGATTATGAAAGCTTAGATTAAGGTTAGGACTGATAGGGTAAGTAGCAAGCGACTCAGGAACAAAATACATAATAAGACCATTTGGGCATTTGATCTTGCGCCCTACAAGATGTTTAAGGTCCCCAGCAATAGCTTCAGACGATTTTCGTTTTCGGCTGGAGACCTTTCCCATGGCACCACGTGCCATGAAGCAGTAGGTAGGAGTGGAGTAGTCCTTGTCATTTGCATCGGTGTCGGTGATGAAGTCATTGTCTTCAGTGTTGAAGATGGACTTGGCAACGTATGTTGTAGCCAGACTCGCAACGCCAGAATCAGACTCCTCCTCAGACTCCACCTCCGCCACCTCAGAAGCGGACTCCTCCTCTGAATCCATTTCCTTGCCAACAAACGCACGTGCCTTGCCAGATGAGCTCTTCTTGTGTGATGAAGACTTTGAGGAGGACTTGGAAGAAGACTTTGAGTATTTCTTCTTCTTCTTGTCATCAGAATCATACTCCTTGCTCTTCTTTTTCTTCTTGTTCTCAATGTCCCACTGCGGACACTCAGAGATGTAGTGGCCAGGTTTCTTGGACTTGTGGCATGTTTTCTTCTTGTAGTCATGAGCAGAAGCATCATCATTCCTTGAGCTTGATCGTGAAGACTTTCTGAAGCCTTTATTCTTGGTGAATTTTTGGAACTTCTTCACAAGCATAGCAAGCTCATTTCCAATGTCTTCAAGATCATCAGAACTGCTTCAGATTCTTCTTCAGATGAGGAGACAGCTTTTGCCTTCAAGGCACGAGTTCGCCCATAGTTGGGACCGTAGATACCTCTTTTCTCAGAAAGCTGAAACTTGTGTGTGTTGAGCCTCTCAAGTATGTCAGACGGATCGAGTGTCTTGAAGTCAGGACGTTCTTGAATCATCAGGGCTAGGGTGTCAAACAAGCTGTCAAGTGATCTCAGGAGTGTCTTGACGACTTCATGCTTGGTGATCTCAGTGGCGCCGAGGGCTTGAAGCTCATTTGTGATGTCAGTGAGTCGATCAAACGTGAGCTGGACATTCTCATTGTAATTTCTCTTGAAGCGGTTGAAGAGGTTGCGAAGGACACTGATTCTCTGATCTCTCTGGGTTGAGACGCCTTCGTTGACCTTGGAGAGCCAGTCCCAGACTAGCTTAGATGTTTCCAAAGCACTCACGCGGCCATACTGTCCTTTGGTCAGATGACCACAGATGATGTTCTTGGCAGTGGAGTCCAGTTGAACGAACTTCTTGACATCAGCAGCGGTGACACCTTCACCAGCCTTGGGAACGCCATTCTTGACGACATACCATAGGTCGACATCAATGGCTTCAAGATGCATGCGCATCTTATTCTTCCAGTAGGGATATTCAGATCCATCGAAGACGGGGCATGCAACGGAGACTTTAATTATCCCTGCAGTCGACATAGCTAAAACTCCAGGTGGTTAAACCGAATCACACAGAACAAGGGAGTACCTTGCTTTGATACCAATTGAAAGTGCGTTATATCGACTAGAGGGGGGGTGAATAGGCGATTTTTATGAAAGTCTTCAAAACATGGAAGTTTCGAAGACAAACGATAGAAATAAACCTATTACCATGCAGCGGAAGGTACACTACACTAGGCAAACCATAGTCAAGTATTCAATAAATTGCAAGCACAATGACTAATAGCAGCTAGGCAGTAAAGATCAGGTAGGAAGATATTGTGAAGCCAATCAGAACAAGCAGTCATTCAGTGAAGACGAAAGATAATGCAATCATACAATGACTTCACAAGGACCAACAGTAAGTAAAGGGAAGGGAAGGATGAAACCAGTGACTCGTTGAAGACAATGATTTGTTGGACCAGTTCCAGTTGCTATGACAACTGTACGTCTGGTTAGGGCGGCTAGGTATTTAAACCCGAGGACACACAGTCCCGGACACCCAGTCCTGAACACGCAGCTCAGGAAACCCAGTCCTCACTGTATTCCCCTTGAGCTAAGGTCACACAAACCTCGCCCAATCACTCTGGTAAGTCTTCAAGGTAGACTTCCAAACCTTCACAGACTTTGTTCACCGGCGATCCACAATGACTCTTGGATGCTCAGAACACGACGCCTAACTGGCTGGAGGATTCACAGTCCTCAAGTGTAATAAGTCTTCAGATCACACAGACAGGAAGACTTAAGTGATGCCTAACACTCTTTGGCTCTGGGTGTTTAGGACTTTATCCTCGCAAGGAATTCTCTCTCAAAGGCTTCGAGGTGGGTTGCTCTCAAACGACAAAAGCCATACTCTAACTCTGAGCAGCCAACCATTTATGGTTGTAGGGGGTGGGCTATTTATAGCCACTAGGCAACCCGACCTGGTTTGCCCGAAATGACCCTTGGTCACTAAGGAACTGACACGTGTTCCAACGGTCAGATTTCAAACACACACGGCAACTTTACTTGGGCTACAAGCAAAGATGACTTATCCAACTCTGAACAAGATTTGCTCTCATAGTCTTCACTCGAAGACATATGATTTTGGTTAAGCATCACTTCAGTCATTCTGACTGGTTCTCTTGGACCCCACTTAATAGTATGGTGGTTCCTATGACTCAACAAAGAAAAACACAGAACGACGAAACTGCTAAGTCTTCGCGCTCCATAGTCTTCAAGCGATGTCTTCTCTTATCATAGTCTTCAATGTGAATGTCTTCACATACCACCTCTGACTTCAATGTCTTCATACATTTTTAGGGGTCATCTCTGGTAGGAAAACCGAATCAATGAGGGACTTCTACCTGTGTTATCCTGCAATTCTCACAAACCATTAGTCCCTCAACTAGGTTTGTCGTCAATACTCCAAAACCAACTAGGGGTGACACTAGATGCACTTACAGTTTACCACAATCATACTTGCTGTACACACCTTTTGGGAGAGACACACATGAATTGGAATTTATTAGAATACTCTATGTGCTTCACTTATATCTTTTGAGCTAGATAATTTTGCTCTAGTGCTTCACTTATATCTTTTAGAGCACGGTGGTGGTTTTATTTTATAGAAATAATTGATCTCTCATGCTTCACTTATATCATTTTGAGAGTCCTTTATAACAGCATGGTAATTTTCTTCGGTTATAAAATTGGTCCTAATATGATAGGCATCCCAGATTGGTATAATAAAAACTTGTGTAAAAAGTGCATTGAATACTATGAGAAGTTGGATACTTGATAATTGTTTTGAGATATGAGGATGGTGATATTAAAGTTGTGTTAGTTGAGTAGTTGTGAATTTGAGAAATACTTGTGTTGAAGATTGCAAGTCCCGTAGCATGCACATATGGTAATCGTTGTGTAACAAATTTGAAACATGAGGTGTTCTTTGATTGTCTTCCTTATGAGTGGCGGTCGGGGACGAGCGATGGTATTTTCCTACCAATCTATCCCCCTAGGAGCATGCACGTAGTTCTTGGTTTTTGATGACTTGTAGATTTTTGCATAAGTATATGAGTTCTTTATGACTAATGTTGAGTCCATGGATTATACGCACTCTCACCCTTCCATCACTGCTAGCCTCTTCAGTACCGTGCATTGCCCTTTCTCACCTTGAGAGTTGCTGCAAACTTCGCCGGTGCATCCAAACCCCGTGATATGATACGCTCTATCACACATAAACCTCCTTATATCTTCCTCAAAACAGCCACCATACCTACCTATTATGGCATTTCCATAGCCATTCCGAGATATATTGCCATGCAACTTTCCACCATTTCATTTATGACACGCTTCATCATTGTCATATTGCTTTGCATGATCATGTAGTTGACATCGTATTTGTGGCAAAGCCACCATGCATAATTTATCATACATGTTGATACTTCCATTTTGCATCATGCTTTTATATCGATATTTATTGCATTGTGGGTTGTTATTACACATTCTGTCACAGTACTTATGCCTATTCTCTCTTATTTTACAAGGTTTACATGAAGAGGGGGAATGCCGGCAGTTGGAATTCTGGGCTGAAAGAGGAGCAAATATTGGAGACCTAATCTGCGCAACTCCAAAAGTCCCGAAACTTCACGGGAGCACATCACAAAATATATAAAAAATGTTGGGCGAAAGAAGTACCAGAGGGGGGCCACCCACTATCCACGAGGGTGGGGGCGCGCCCCCTGCCTCATGGGCCCCCTGGCAGCCCTCTGATGCCCATCTTTGGCTATATGGAGTCTTTCATCAAGGAAAAAATCATAAGAAAGCTTTCGGGAAGAAACTCCACCGTCACGAGGCGGAACCAATCTAGGGCTCCGGCGGAGCTGTTCTGCCGGGGAAACTTCCCTTCGGGAGGTGGAAATCATCACCATCGTCATTGAGGGAGTCCTGGATTAGGGGGTCTCCGGACATCCATACTATATCCTTTGGCCGGACTGTTGGACTATGAAGATACAAGATTGAAGACTTCGTCCCGTGTCCGGATGGGACTTTCCTTGGCATGGAAGGCAAGCTTGGCAATACAGATATGTAGATCTCCTTCCTTGTAACCGACTCTGTGTAACCCTAGCCCCCTCCGGTCTATATAAATCGGAGGGTTTAGTCCGTAGGACAACATACAATGATACCATAGGCTAGCTTCTAGGGTTTAGCCTCTACGATCTCGTGGTAGATCAACTCTTGTAATACTCATATCATAAAGAACAATCAAGCATGACGTAGGGTATTACCTCCTTCAAGAGGGCACGAACCTGGGTAAACATCGTGTCTCTTGCCTCCTGTTACCATCCGCCTTAGATGCATAGTTCGGGACCCCCTACCCGGGATCCGCCAGTTTTGACACCAACATTGGTGCTTTCATTGAGAGTTCCACTGTGCCGTCATCGTAAGGCTCGATGGCCCCTTCGATCATCGGTAACGATGCGGTCCAAGGTGAGGTTTTCCTTCCCGGACAGATCTTCGTATTCGGCGGCTTCACACTGTGGGCCAATTCGCTTGGCCATCTGGAGCAGATGGAGAGCTACGCCCCTAGCCATCAGGTCAGGTTCGGAAACTTAAACTACACTGCCGACATCCACGGAGACTTGATCTTCGACGGATTTGAGCCCATGTTAGGTGCACCGCACAGTCACGACGAGCATGACGTAACTCTGCCGCCGGACAATATTCGGGAGATCGCATCTCCAACTACTCCGGCCGTCAATCCAGAGCAAATCGCGCTATCCAAGAGCGGAGGGATAGACCCCGCCATGGAGGCCGCACTCTCAGTGGCGATAGAGCCGGATACTGACTTCACCCCTTACGAGAGCCTTGTCGCCGAACCACTGGATTCATCTCCGACCACGGACTCCGAGCCGCTTACATCCGTACCCGTCGAATCCAACTAGGCGCCGATCAGGGAGTTCACCTCCGCGGATATCTTTTAGCACTCGCCTTTCGGCGATGTGCTAAATTCATTAAGGTCTCTCTCCCTGTCAGGAGAACCTTGGCCGATCTATGTCCGGCTAGAATGGGATGCGGATGACGAAGAAATTCGCTACCCACCCACCACCCACTTTGTAGCCACTGTCGACGATTTAACCGACATGCTCGACTTCGACTCCGAAGACATTGACGGTATGGACGACGATGCAGGAGACGAACAGGAACCACCGCCCACAGGGCGCTGGAACACCACCTCATCACATGACATATACATGGTGGATACACCCAAAGAAGGCAATGACGAAGAGACAGCGGAGGATGGCCCCTCCAAGAAGCAACCCAAGTGCCGACATCAGCGGCGCCGCCCTAAGTCCCACCATAGCAAAAACAGCGATAACAGCGCAAGAGAAAATAACACCCCAGTCGACTCCAGAGGAAACGACGACCACATAGCCCCGGTGGCAGAGCATGACGAAGCTGCAAGCGGCAAACATAGTACGGATCCAACGTCCGAACACGGCGACGCCGAGGATAAACCTCATCAAACCCCCTCTGGGGAAGAAAACAGTCCGGACGAAGATGCACACATCATCCCGGAAACGCACTTAGAGCAAGAGAACCTCCATAGAAGGCTTATTGCCACAATGAGGAGCCTGAAGAAGCAGAAGCAAAGGTTTAAGGCCGCACAAAATACGCTCAACAGTAGGTGGAACAAAGTGCTCGACAATGCAGAAAAGTATAGTGGAAGTTACCACGCAAAGAGCTGTTCAAAGCGCAAACTACTACCTGAATTCGACGACGAGGCCTTAAAGCCCACACAGCCAAAAAATGAAACGGCCAACCAGCCGGATCAACCACCTTGTGACTGTGATAGAGCGGCTAACAAGGTCAGTCATAAGACAACACACGATCTACGTGAGGACTTGCGCCAAAAATCCGGTACGACCAGATCCATCTATGGATCTAGGAAGCGCGCTCTGGTACAAAATCAAAACCGGATACTACAACCATCCGAACGCCATGGCACATCCAAATACAGGGGTGCCGCACACCCCCTATGTTTCACCGAGGAAGTGCTGGATCACGAATTCTCAGAAGGATTCAAACCAGTGAACATAGAGGCGTACGACGGGACCACAAACCCTGGGGTCTAGATTGAGGACTTTATCCTCCATATCCATATGGCTCGCGGAGACGATCTCCGTGCCATCAAATACTTACCCCTCAAGCTCAAAGGGCCAGCTCGGCACTGGCTAAAAAGCCTCCCTGAAAACTCAATTGGAAGTTGGGAGGAGCTCGAGGACGCTTTTCAGGCTAATTTTCAAGGGACCTATGTCCGACCTCCGGATGCAGACGATTTAAGTCATATAATTCAACAGCCCGGAGGGTCCAACCGAAATCTTTGGAACAGGTTTCTCACTAAGAAGAAACAAATCATCGACTATCCAGACGTCGAAGCCCTAGCAGCTTTCAAACACAGCGTCCGAGACGAATGGCTCGCCAGACACCTCGGCCAAGAAAAACCGAGAACAATGGCAGCCCTGACAAGCCTCATGACCCTCTTTTGCATGGGCGAAGTGTGGGATCTAGAAGTAGATGTGTCTAGAGGGGGGTGATTAGACACATAATGCTCAAGTTGCAATTTTTAAGCTTTTTCGGTTTAAGTGGAGTTTAGGCACAATTTCAACGCACACAATACATATCAAGCAAGCATGCAAAGAGTATATGAGCAGCGGAATGTAAAGCATGCAACTTGCAAGAATGTAAAGAGAAGGGTTTGGAGAATTCAAATGCAATTGGAGACACGGATGTTTTTCCCGTGGTTTGGATAGGTGGTGCTATCCTACATCCACGTTGATGGAGACTTCAACCCACAAAGGGTAACGGTTGCGCGAGTCCACACAGGGCTCCACCCAAGGGTAATGGTTGCGCGAGTCCACACAGGGCTCCACCCACGAAGGGTCCACGAAGAAGCAACCACCCACAAAGGGTCCACGAAGAAGCAACCTTGTCTATCCCACCATGGCCATCGCCCACACAGGACTTGCCTCACTAGCGGTAGATCTTCACGAAGTAGGCGATCTCCTTGCCCTTACAAACTCCTTGGTTCAACTCCACAATCTTGTCGGAGGCTCCCAAGTGACACCTAGACAATCTAGGAGACACCACTCTCCAAGAAGTAACAAATGGTGTGTAGGTAATGAACTCCTTGCTCTTGTGCTTCAAATGATAGTCTCCCCAACACTCAACTCTCTCTCATAGGATTTGGATTTGGTGAAAAGAAGATTTGAGTGGAAAGCAACTTGGGAAGGCTAGAGATCAAGATTCATATGGTAGGAATGGAATGTCTTGGTCTCAACACATGAGTAGGTGGTTCTCTCTCAGAACATATGAGTTGGAATGGTGTATGCGTTCTGATAGCTCTCTCTTCGAATGAAGAGGAGGTGGAGGGGTATATATAGCCTCCACACAAAATCCAACCGTTACACACAATTTTCCAATCTCGGTGGGACCGAATCAGCGAACTCGGTCGGACCGAAAATGTAAACCTAGTGACCATTAGGGATTTCGGTGGGACCGACTGGATCAACTCGGTGGGACCGATGTGCTAGGGTTAGGGTAAATCCAAAACTCGGTTTGAACGATTACTCAAACTCGGTGGGACCGATTTGGGTAATAAGTGAAACTGAGATTTGGCCAAGCAAACTCGGTGGAACCGATTGCATATCTCGGTGGGACCGAGAATATTGCAATGGGTAACAGAGAGTTTGCAATCCCATCTCGGTGAGACCGAGATCCCATCGGTGAGACCGAACTGATTAGGGTTTGGCAGTGGCTTATGATAAGTGGAACTCGGTGGCGCCGGATAGGAAGAATCGGTAGGACCGAGTTTGGCTTAGGGTTTAGGTCTTATGTGCAAGTGGGAAAGTAGCTGAGGGTTTTGGAGTATATCACTAAGCACATGAAGAAAGAGGCTCATTAAGCAACACCTCATCCCTCCTTGATAGTATTGGCTTTTCCTATGGACTCCATGTGATCTTGGATCACTAAAATGTAAAATGAGAGGTCTTGAGCTTGAAGCTTTAGCCAATCCTTTGTCCTTAGCATCTTGAAGGAGTTCCCACAACTTTTAGTCCATGCCACTCCATTGTTGAACTTATCTGAAACATGCTAGATAGAAACATTAGTCCAACAAGGGATATGTTGTCATCAATTACCAAAACCACCTAGGGAGCACTTGTGCTTTCGATCTCCCCCTTTTTGGTAATTGATGGCAACATACATCAAAGCTTTAGATAAAGATATAAAGAACAACAAGTAAAGCTTTGGAAGAACATGTAACAAGCATAGGCTCCCCCCACATGTATGCACTCATGTAAATATGAAATAGAGAGGCATGTGAGAGCATAACCATGACAGAGTAGGCAAAGTGTTACATGTATCTTGGCCATATGCATCAGAGCAAAAGATTATCAAGGAAAATACCTTCATGCTCATGAGTCCTTCTTGCAAACAGTATGTACATAAGCAAGAACTCCTCATACTCATGATTTTGATGCATATACTTACCTTGTGGTCTTGAGTTGGTTTAGGATGGAATGAACCTGCACAAGCAAGGTTAGATAACACAGGTACATCTACTAGCCAGAGCAAACAAAAGAAACCACAAGAATGCCAAGACTGGGATGACATGTAGAGAGTGAGTACAAGGTACCATATTGAATTCAACATGTCCCCAAGAATAAAGATATGCAATGAATTTGACTGATTTCTTTCCTTTAGGTGTCTTGCTCCCCCTGAATCTTACATGGGATATTGGGAGAAGATAGGAAACAGAAAATCAGAGCTGAAGGATATGAATAGAACTAAATTCAAATGAGTTCATATGAACATGTCTTTCCCCCCAAAAAGACATGTGGCATCTCTCCTCTTGAACATCAAGCATCTGGGATCCTTGAGTATTCTCTCCCCCTTAGTACTTTCTCCTTTGTAGGTGATAAGCTTTTGATGTGATCTCTCTCTCTCTGATGATAAGCTTTGATGTGATCTCTCTCTCCCCCTTTGACATCAATTTCCAAGAAGGTTTTTCCTGGAATCCGTCGAATAGGTTTGGTCCTTGAGATTCAGTACAAGGCAGTGAATAAAACTGTGATGCTTGTAGAGGACAAGATTCGTCGAGTGGAGCTGGATCAGAAGAAATATAGAATATGTGGCAAACTGTTTTTCCTGTTGCGAAATCGGTGGCACCGAGTGGCATGTTTCGGTAGTACCGAAGGGATTCGGTTGGACCGAAAATAGCTATTCGGTGAAACCGAGTTCATCACAGAGAAAAACACTTGTCACCTCAGCTCACTAGTCAAGTAAGATCTCACAAAGATTTGCAATGAATTAGCTGAAACATTTGCAAGGAATTTGATGCAGAAATATGCAGAACAAAAATCAAAAAGAAAAGAGTGAAAGTTTCTAGATGAAGTTTTTTTTTGATTGAACAAGAAAGAAACAAATATGCAAGGGACAAATGCAATGACTCAGAAAAGAACACAAGAGAACTTCATCTAGAATTGGGCGGTGACATAGTCACCTATGTTAGAGTATATTGACTTAGGAGTCAAGTGAGAACACTTGATCATAGGTCATACTCATCGTTTAAGCTCAAAATGGGGTTACCATTTTTCGTTTAAGCATCTTGATGTATTCACATCTTGTTGAGTTGCTTTGACTCATGTCTTGGAGTAAAGCTTCTCTAAGATGGAATAACATACCTTGGGTGGTGATGTGGTTCTTGCTCATGTAGTTGAACTTGTGTGGGTGCTCAAGGTTGATGTAGCTCATCGAGAGTTGGGAGCACCATTTGGAGTTTGAGTTCATCTACCTACATGGGTTAGTTCTTGCAAGGAAAAGCACTTGTGTATCCAAAAATGACAATCATGAAGCTCAATCATAGAATTTGTCAAAGGATATGTTTGTATGGTTTTGTGCTTCCTTGTCTTCAACCACCATTGTGTAGAGTCTTGGTGATGTAGAGATTGCTCAAGGTGTGAGTGAGTCGCAATCTCATGGAATTAGATTCAACCAAGCACCTACATGGGTTAGACAACATGCAAGGTGCAAATATATCCAAGACATAAGATAGTTATCATAAGAGATATATCATGGATTAGTCATAAGCTCATGTCTTGCATGTGTCCAACGGAGTTTCTACTCCAAGTTCGAAGCATCAATGATGTTCAATTCTCCTCTCAACCTGCAAAACACTTTCTCATCAAGCAGTTTAGTAAATATATCCGCTAATTTCTTATCGGTGCGAACATGCTTAAGATTTATGTCACCCTTAGCAACATGATCTCGAATGAAATGATGACGAACTTCAATATGCTTAGTTCGAGAATGTTGTACAGGATTATGACCAATTTTGATAGCACTTTCATTGTCACAAAGCAGTGGAACATGTTTCACATAAATCCCATAATCTTTAAGAGTTTGGGTCATCCAAAGTAATTGAGCACAACATGAACCAGCGGCAATGTATTCCGCTTCGGCGGTGGATAAGGATACCGAGTTTTGTTTCTTGGAAGACCAAGACATAAGAGATCTGCCAAGAAATTGACAAGTACCCGAAGTGGACTTTCTATCAACCTTGTCTCCGGCATAATCCGAGTCGGAATAGCCAACAAGCTCAAAAGAAGACCTCTTAGGATACCAAATGCCAAAATTTGGTGTATGGATTAAATATCTCACTATCCTTTTCACAGCCTTAAGATGGCAATCTTTAGGAGCAGCTTGATATCGTGCACACATGCACACACTTAGCATAATATCGGGACGTGAAGCACATAGGTATAACAATGAACCAATCATAGAGCGATAAACCTTTTGATCAACAGGTTCACCATCTTTGGTCAAATCATTAAGTCCACTACTAGCATGGTTGTAGACATACCTTTGCATTCTTGCATATTGAACTTCTTGAATAAGTCCTTGGTGTACTTTGTTTGAGAGACAAATGTACCTTCCTTAGTTTGCTTGATTTGCAACCCGAGAAAGAATTTGAGTTCACTCATCATAGACATCTCAAACTTCTCTGACATTAGTTTTCCAAATTTTTCACTAAAGAGAGGGTTAGTTGAACCAAATATGATATCATCAACATAAATTTGGCATACAAATAGTTCTCCATTAACCCTCTTAGTAAAAAGAGTAGAATCAATTTTACCAATTTCAAAACCACTTGTAGTAAGGAACTTGGTCAAGCATTTGTACCATGCTCTAGGAGCTTGTTTAAGACCATAAAGAGCTTTGTGAAGTTTGTAAACATGATTTGGTTTCTTAGGATTGATAAAGCCGGGAGGTTGTTTGACATAAACTTCCTCCTCTATTTCACCGTTTAGAAAAGCACTTTTAATGTCCATTTGGTACAAGGTGATATTATGGTGATTAGCATAGGAAAGTAAGATGCGAATGGACTCAAGTCTAGCAACGGGAGCATACGTCTCACCATAGTCCATACCTTCGACTTGTGTGTATCCTTGGGCGACGAGACGTGCTTTGTTGCGAACCACTTGTCCATCTTCATCTTGCTTGTTGCGAAACACCCATTTGGTACCAATGATGTTGTGGTTGTTGTCGGGCTTCTCGACCAATGTCCAAACTTGGTTTCTCTCAAAATTATGTAGTTCTTCATGAATAGCGTTTATCCAATCTGGATCTTCCAATGCTTCTTCAACCTTCATAGGTTCAATGCTAGAGATGAATGAATAGTTTTCACAAAAGTTAGCTAAACGAGTTTTTGAGCGAGTGATTCTCCCGGTTTGTATATCATTGAGGATTTGCTCGACGGGATGATCTTTGGCAATTCTTGCTCGAACTCGTGAGAGCTTTTGCTTGGGTCTTCGTTGAACATATTTTTCATCTTGTTCTTCTTCTTGGCCTTCTTCATTGTTGACGTCGTCGTTCTCTTGTCGTGGTGGAGAAGGAGGTTGTTGATGTTTGTCTTGACGTATTTCCTCGTTTTCTTCATCTTGATGTGTCCCACTTGTGGATGCTTCCGTGTCGATTCTTGGTTCACCTTGTCGTGAAGTAGAAGCTTCCACTTGGACGGATGAAGTACTCTCCTTCACCTTCGTTGGACGAATTTTGCCAATGGACAGGTCTTGAATTGCCTCTGAAGGGTCTTTGTCTCCTACATCAATTGGCAATTGCTCTACTTGCGAGCCATTAGATTCATCAAACTTCACATCTACCATCTCTTCAACCTTTCGGGTGAAATTTTTGTAGGCACGGTAAGTGTGAGAGTTTGAGCCATAACCAAGTAGAAAACCTTCATGAGATTTAGGAGCAAACTTTGAACGACGATGCTTATCAAGAATGTAGCACTTTGAGCCGAATACTCGAAAGTATCCAACTTGAGGCTTGTTACCGGTGAGGAGCTCGTATGCCGTCTTGCCGAGTAGCTTGTGAAGATATAAGCGATTTGTTGCGTGACAAGCTGTCTCAACTGCTTCTGCCCAAAAGTGCTTTGGCGTCTTGTATTCATCAAGCATTGTTCTTGCCATTTCGATGAGCGTCCGGTTCTTCCTCTCAACAACTCCATTTTGTTGAGGTGTGTACGTAGCCGAGAACTCATGTGAAATCCCTTCTTCGTCAAGAAAGGTGTCCACATTTGTGTTCTTGAACTCTGTTCCATTGTCACTCCGAACCTTCTTGATCTTCACATCAAACTGATTTTGGGCCTTCCTAGCGAAGTTTCTGAAGATCTTCTGGACCTGCGACTCGTCATTAAGAAAGAACACCCACGTAAATCTTGAAAAGTCATCAACTATAACTAGACCAAAAGAATTTCCACCGAGACTCTTGTAGGCGTTGGGACCAAAAAGATCCATGTGAAGTAGCTCGAGTGGCCTCCTTGTGGTCATGATGTTCTTCACGGGATGTCTTCCTCCAACCTGTTTACCTGCTTGACAAGCACTGCAAAGTCTATCCTTATCAAATATGACATCGTTAACTCCAAGGATATGATTTCCTTTAATAAGCTTGTCAAGGTTTCTCATGCCAACGTGACCTAGTCGTCTATGCCACAACCAACCTTTTGAGGATTTAGCAACAAAGCAAGTTTTAGGTTGTGCCTTTTTAGAGAAATCGACAATGTAAAGATCTCCTCTACGCATACCCGTAAAGACCATTTTATGATTGTCTCGACGAAATACTTGGCAATCTACCTCAGTAAATAGGACATTCAAACCGAAATCAGCAAGTCTAGATACTGAAAGTAAGTTGTAGCCCAGAGATTCAACGAGCATGACATTTTGAATGGAACTATCATGTGAGATGGCCACCTTACCAAGGCCAACCACTTTACCCTTTGAATTATCACCAAAGGTGACATATTTTCGAGGGCCGTCATTTTCAGCAAGCTCACGAAACATCTCTTCATCTCCGGTCATATGATCAGTACATCCACTATCAAGAACCCATTCCTTTCCTCCTGATTCATATCCCCGAAGATTTGCCATAAGACCAAAATGTCTCATTGCATCATCAAGATCGAAGTCACTATCATCATCATCATAATATTCATGTTCATCATGATCTTGTGATTCATCATTTCCTAGAGAGGGTAATTCATTAGATAAATGATCATCAAAGTGGTCACTTTTATGAATTCTTATAGCTTTGAGTATGATATCATTAATGATTCCAACATCACCTTTAGCATGCTTAAGATTGGCAAGTTCAAAAAGGCATTTACCAAAACTAGGATCACTAGAGTTCATCTTACTCAAGGCAATAGATTTATGGAGAATTTCGTCCAAAGTTTTCAAGGAATGATCGGGAAATCGTTCCTCAAGAAATTTCCATATAGTATAGGCACAACTTTGAGTAGGCAAACTAGCAATCAAGTTTTTGGGCAATCCTCTAATGATGAGCTCAATAGTTCTAAGATTGCGAATCATGTCAATATCTTCATCTAGGATGGGATGCAAAGGATCAATATGAGGTGCACAAGGGCTAGCAATATACTTGTTCAAATGATATTGATTGAAGATTACAAGCATCTCATTTTTCCACTCATGAAAATACTTTCCATCAAGAATAGGCACTCTATGTCTAAGACTCCCTAGAGTAGACACATCCATCTTCCTCCAATGGTGATTAAACCAAGGCAATGGAGACCAATGCTCTGATACCACTTGTGGGATCTAGAAGTAGATGTGTCTAGAGGGGGGTGATTAGACACATAATGCTCAAGTTGCAATTTTTAAGCTTTTTCGGTTTAAGTGGAGTTTAGGCACAATTTCAACGCACACAATACATATCAAGCAAGCATGCAAAGAGTATATGAGCAGCGGAATGAAAAGCATGCAACTTGCAAGAATGTAAAGAGAAGGGTTTGGAGAATTCAAACGCAATTGGAGACACGGATGTTTTTCCCCTGGTTCGGATAGGTGGTGCTATCCTACATCCACGTTGATGGAGACTTCAACCCACAAAGGGTAACGGTTGCGCGAGTCCACACAGGGCTCCACCCAAGGGTAATGGTTGCGCGAGTCCACACAGGGCTCCACCCACGAAGGGTCCACGAAGAAGCAACCACCCACAAAGGGTCCACGAAGAGGCAACCTTGTCTATCCCACCATGGCCATCGCCCACACAGGACTTGCCTCACTAGCGGTAGATCTTCACGAAGTAGGCGATCTCCTTGCCCTTACAAACTCCTTGGTTCAACTCCACAATCTTGTCGGAGGCTCCCAAGTGACACCTAGCCAATCTAGGAGACACCACTCTCCAAGAAGTAAGAAATGGTGTGTAGGTAATGAACTCCTTTCTCTTGTGCTTCAAATGATAGTCTCCCCAACACTCAACTCTCTCTCATAGGATTTGGATTTGGTGGAAAGAAGATTTGAGTGGAAAGCAACTTGGGAAGGCTAGAGATCAAGATTCATATGGTAGGAATGGAATGTCTTGGTCTCAACACATGAGTAGGTGGTTCTCTCTCAAAACATATGAGTTGAAATGGTGTATGCGTTCTGATAGCTATCTCTTCGAATGAAGAGGAGGTGGAGGGGTATATATAGCCTCCACACAAAATCCAACCGTTACACACAGTTTTCCAATCTCGGTGGGACCGAATCAGCGAACTCGGTCGGACCGAAAATGTAAACCTAGTGACCGTTAGGGATTTTGGTGGGACCGACTGGATCAACTCGGTGGGACCGATGTGCTAGGGTTAGGGTAAATCCAAAACTCGGTTTGACCGATTACTCAAACTCGGTGGGACCGATTTGGGTAATAAGTGAAACTGAGATTTGGCCAAGCAAACTCGGTGGAACCGATTGCATATCTCGGTGGGACCGAGAATATTGCAATGGGTAACAAAGAGTTTGCAATCCCATCTCGGTGAGACCGAGATCCCATCGGTGAGACCGAACTGATTAGGGTTTGGCAGTGGCTTATGACAAGTGGAACTCGGTGGCGCCGGATAGGAAGAATCGGTAGGACCGAGTTTGTCTTAGGGTTTAGGTCTTATGTGGAAGTGGGAAAGTAGCTGAGGGTTTTGGAGTATATCACTAAGCACATGAAGCAAGAGGCTCATTAAGCAACACCTCATCCCTCCTTGATAGTATTGGCTTTTCCTATGGACTCAATGTGATCTTGGATCACTAAAATGTAAAATGAGAGGTCTTGAGCTTGAAGCTTTAGCCAATCCTTTGTCCTTAGCATCTTGAAGGAGTTCCCACAACTTTTAGTCCATGCCACTCCATTGTTGAACTTATCTGAAACATGCTAGATAGAAACATTAGTCCAACAAGCGATATGTTGTCATCAATTACCAAAACCACCTAGGGAGCACTTGTGCTTTCAGGAAGATAGCTGGTTAGCCCGCAGTAGCACCAGTGACCCAAGCACATCCGAAGTAAGGGATGGCAATGGAAAACCATGGCGCAATAAAAACAAGCGTCGAAATAAAGAAGATAGCCCAAATAATACGACGGTGAACGCCGGATTCAGGGGCTCTCGACCTAGTCAACGGAAAAAGCCTTTCAAAGGCAGCAGAGAGGGACCGTCCGGCCTAAACAGGATTCTTGACAAACTATGTCAGATTCATGGCACCCTCGATAAACCTGCGAATCACACCCATAGAGAATGCTGGGTCTTCAAGCAGGCCGGTAAGCTAAACGCCGAACACAAGGGGGGGAGACACCAAGCGAAGACGAGGATGAACCTCGCCAGCAAAGCACTGGTGGACAAAAAAATTCCCACCAGATGTTAAAATAGTAAACATGATCCATGTGACGAAGAGGAGAAGCAAACATGCACTCCGAGACACACGGGCCATAGAGCCCATCACCCCTAGGTCCAACCCCTGGTTGGCCTATCCGATCACTTCCGATCGTAGGGATCACGCAACAAGCATCCGGCATGAAGGATTGGCTGCCTTAGTGTTAGACCCAATAATACATGGATACCATCTAACATGAGTCCTTATGGACGGCGGCAGTAGTCTAAATCTGATATATCAGGACACAACCCGCAAAATGGGGATAGACCCGACACAAATAAGCCACAGTAATACTACCTTCAAGGGAGTAATACCAGGCCTAGAGGCCCACTATACGGTCTCTCTATTACTAGAGGTTGTATTCGGCTCTCCCGTCAACTTCCGAAGCGAAAGGCTAACTTTCTACATCGCTCCATTCCGAAGTGGCTATCAAGCACTACTCGGGAGAGCGGCTTTCGTTCGTTTTAATGCAATATCGCATTATGCTTCTCTCAAGATCAAGATGCCCGGTTCACGTGGCACCATCACAGTTAGTGGAAACACTGAGCGTTCTCTACGCGCGGAAGAATGTGCGGCGGCTTTAACAACCGAACACTAGACGGCCTCACCAACTAGAAAAAATGACAGGTCGTCAAGACCACGAACACGGTTAGACGAGTCCGGTGCATCACCACATACACATAGGATTGGTTTGATGGTCAAACCCTCATAGACGGTACCAGGGGGTTCCCGCGTGTAATTAGGGCTAGCCCGGCTCAAACTTGACTTATCTTAAATTTTCATGATTTATTGATAGTAACCAATTTTCTGGCACGACAACTTTCACCTAAGTTCTTCTCTTTTACAGATGACAATCGTGCTACACCCGTCCAGGACACGGCACAACAGAGACACAGGCGCAGACGTGCAGCAGGGACCCGCTCAAAGGTTTCTTTTCAGATTAAGACCCCGCGTAAACCCTTTTTACTGTCTCTTGTTGCTCACATCCTTCGGATACTCCATACAACCGAGAAGGATGCTGACGTTATTGGCATGTGGCCACGTCAGGATATTGCACGTACCTGGACACTCGGGGTTTATTATTAAGGGAATTGCTCAGCCCGGCATATGTTATAAAGACCGAATACCTTAGGGAGTGTTCGGCATCGCGAGTTTGGCCCTATATGCATCAGCTCCGAATCATGTCTTTGGTCAAATGTTGGGTTTGCCCGGCTCCCATGTTTTCGTACCTTACGTTCCGCTATATCGGCTAAGGTAGCCCTGGGAGAACTACTGCGATTGTGCCCTGGTTCATCCGGATGAGTACCTCAGTAGAGAAAGCCGAAAACTGACTGTCATGATATAGCGCGAGACTAGTCAACCACTCGATGACTCAGCGGAATCTTCGTGATTCCTCCGCATTAACGAAGGGGCGTTTCCCGGTCATGTACGTACGCGCCCCGTATTCGGACAAGCGCAGAAGTACCAGGGGCTATATAGTAGCCCCACCATCAAACTCCTATGGCTAAGTGAAAGTGTTAAAGCAATATAGTTTGATTGCCTCATTCGCTGCGCTACCACCTCCTTCATGGACTAAGACGTTGGATCAAGTGTGAATAAGCGTCTTTTGCGAACACCCCCGCATTATATGCGTGGGGGCGGAAGCCGACGACTACAAACTTTTAGGTTATATACATATATACATAAACGGCCGCACGGGAGGCATCATAATACTTCCAGGCAAAAGTATAAACACAACCTTCATAATTCAATAAAACATTGTTTTTACAATGGGAATACATGTCACTAGAACATAATATTCTTCGAGCACTGAGGCTCTATCGAATAAACGCCTTCAAGGACCTCTTCAAAGTAGTGCTCGGCAGCCACTCGGCCCATGGCCGAACCCTGTGTTGCAACAGTGGTGGCCTCCATCTCTGCCCAGTATGTTTTGACACGAGCAAATGCCATCCGCGCAACCTCTATGCACGCCGACCTCTTCATAGCATCAATGTGTGGCACATCACCAAGGAATTGTTTCCCTAAACTAAAGTAGCTATTCGGCCTTGGTCCTCCCGGCCATAGATGATCTACAAAAGACCTCATGGCAAGTCCGGACAACCTATGGAGCTCGGCCCACTCAGCCATTCGCTCATTCAGCAGCAGCGGACACACTGGAGAACGGAATTGTGACCAGAACAGCTTTTCCACTTCATGATCTTTTTGATCCTTGAAGTACTTGGCTGCTTCAGCAGCACTTGCTGCCAAATCCACGTAGGCGTCCGCAGAACTCCATAGTTGAACAAGAGGAGCATACTTCGGATCTTCGAACTTAGTCCACAACAAGAAGGGCTTCCCAGCCATGATATCCGCAGCTTGATGCAGCTCCTGCTTCGCCGCTCTGATTTTGGAGCAGGCTTCCTTGGCTGCTACCATGGCCTTCTCCAGGTCCGTCGCCTTTGCCCAATTTTCTTTTTCAATAAGCTGGTAATGGTCAGCGGCATCCTTCAACTCAACGGCCATCTTGGCTATTCTTTCCTTGCTCTGGCGATGCGCGGCATGTTTGGCCCTCAGCTCTTCGACCGCCTTTAGGGCGGCCGCATCGCTAGTCCTTGCTTGTTCCTTGGCTCAGGCAAGCTCCTCCCGAAGGGACTCCACAGTGGCAGCTCCATCTGCAGTCACAACATATTAAATATACTAGCATACTGCTCCTCTTACTATGTGTTGATCACTGGAGAAATCACTTACCTTGTGCCTCGTCAAGCCTCTTGTTGACAAGCACGATGTCGCCATCTGCCGCATCAAGTTACCGCTTTAGCTCGGCAAACCCATCAGTCCGGCTGGCCACCAGAGCCTCAGCCACCTGCACATAATGGCAGTCTAGTTATTACCTGGTACTATGATCCTCTGTTTGCCGCCGTTTTCGACGGCAACCAGAGTCTCAGGGGCTACTATCTTCATAGGGCACACCTAACGTGTGCGGTACCATCAAAAACATACACTATTTCACGTACCTCAAAGCCTTTCAGCAGACTCATAAAAGCTTCATGCAATCCACTTTCAGCGGATGAAATCCTTTCAATTACCATACCCATTAGCGTACGATGCGCTTCTGAGATGGACGCTTTCTCCAAAAGATCCTACAGCGCGTCTGACCACATACTGTACGGTTTCGGACTCTTTCTGTCGCTCTCTTCAGGAGTCGAATACTGAGGACTCCGGGTGGCCAAAGGATTACCCTTTGGCCTTGGCGGATCAGGAGAAACCCTGCGCGACGACACTTTAGGGTCGCCCGCCTCATAAGGCGAGGTGGCAGGGGGAGGTGTTTCGCTCTCCATCATCTCTGGAAGAAGATCCCCCTAAGACGAACTCTATCGAGAAGGGCTACGATCCGAACTACAAGATATAAAGCTTCGGCTATTGTCTTCAGAAGTAAGGTAGGATATTTTCACTACTAAGTACTTTTTGATTACTTACAGCTCGGTATAGGGCTGATTCCCTTGCGGACACTGTGCGGCAAGAGTACCTCCCAAGGCAGGACCCTCTGGTGAAGATTTCTTCCCCCGTTTGGAAACCTTTGTTTCTGGATCTTCAGAGGTGGTCCTCTTCCTTCCTCAAGGAGAGGGAATGTCAGATTCTTCTCCCTGGTTATCCTCCTTCCCGGAGGCGCTCATTCCCCCGGATGGGATGAGTAGCGAGTGAGGCCCGCTTTCGACCTCTTTATTCCCCCCTTTATCTTCCTTTGAGGGCACCTGATAAGGCGTCGGCTCCAGCATTCTGTCTAGTACTGGATTGGCCGAGCCCTCGGGAAGGGGGGCCGAACACCTGATCATCTTCGCCTTTGTTATCCAGTCCTGGTCAAAGAGCGACTTTTCAGAATGATGGTTATGGTAAATAAGAAAAACAGTGTGTTCGGCCGTGTGATTACTTACTTGGGTATCTGGGCGATTATAGCTCAGACCCGCATCCTCGGTGGTGTCCGGACACTTTATTTGTGGTCCAAAGAACAACTTGTACATCTCCTCGAGCGTCACGCCGAGGAAGTGCTGAATGATTCGCGGTCCCTTCGGGTTGAACTCCCACAAACGGAGAGGTCTACGTTTGCAAGGCGAGACCTGACGAACTAGCATGACTTGCATCACCATAACTAGGTTGATGTCTCTCTCGAGGAGATCTCTGATGCGGCTCTACAATATCAGCACATCATTTACTGGCCCCCATTTCATCCCCTTGTTGACCCATGACATCAGTTGTGGTGGGGGGACCGAGCAAAAGGCAGGGGCGGCTACCCACTTGGTACTTCGGGGAGCGGTGATATAGAACCACTCCCGCTGCCATAAACTAGACACCTTTGGAAAGGAACCCTCTGGCCATGGGACATCAGTGTTCCTGCTTATTATAGTGCCTTCGCACTCTGCGTGTCCCTCTCGAGCATCTTCGGCTGTACATTGAAGGTGTTGAGCCACAGTCCGACGTGTGGGTAATGCGGAGGAATGCCTCGCATACGATGATGAACGATGAGATGTGAAGGAGGGAATCCGGGGCCAGATCATGGAAATCCAGCCCATAATAGAACATGAGCCCCCTATCAAAGGGGTCTAGAGTGAGGCCTAGCCCTCGGAGGAGTGAGAGATGAACACAACACTCCCGTTGGATTCGGGAGTGGGGATGACCTGCCCTCGGGCGGGAAGCCTGTGCGAGATTTCGGCGGTCAGATGCCTGGCCTCTCTCAGCTTCTTGATGTCCTCCTCTGTGATAGAGGAAGGCATCCACCGACCTTGGAGGTTGGATCCGGACATGATTGAAGGTCCGAAGCGCCTGACCTGAGCCTTGGGTGTTGGAACTCAAGGCGGGGGAAGGATTCGATTGAGCACGAGAGGAAGAAAGGACAGGCCTTGGCCTCTTTATAAAGAGGGTGAATATCAAGCGTCCTCCTCGCGGCCGTGATGTCGTGTTGTCAGAACACGTTAGCAGATTAGATTTGTGGAAATATTATTCTCTCTATGGTGGTATGTGGAAATTATTTTCCAAAGCCGGAAACTATCCTTGTGTTCAGAATCTTCTATGGAGTATTCGGTGGAGGAACCCGCCTTGCAATGCCGAAGACAAAACTGCGCGCCGGACTCATCGTCATTGAAGCCTGGTTCAGGGGCTACTGAGGGAGTCCTGGATTAGGGGGTCTCCGGACAGCCGGACTATATCCTTTGGCCGAATTGTTGGACTATGAAGATACAAGATTGAAGACTTCGTCCCGTATCCGGATGGGACTTTCCTTGGCGTGGAAGGAAAGCTTGGCAATACGGATATGTAGATCTCCTTCCTTGTAACCGACTCTGTGTAACCCTAGCCCCCTCCGGTGTCTATATAAACCAGAGGGTTTAGTCCGTAGGACAACATACAATCATACCATAGGCTAGCTTCTAGGGTTTAGCCTCTACGATCTCGTGGTAGATCAACTCTTGTAATACTCATATCATCAAGAACAATCAAGTAGGACGTAGGGTATTACCTCCTTCAAGAGGGCCCGAACCTGGGTAAACATCGTGTCCCTTGCCTCCTGTTACCATCCACCTTAGACGAACAGTTCGGGACCCCCTACTCGAGATCCGCCGGTTTTGACACCGACAGTGATCACCAACGATCCTCTCATCGGGAGGGGGTCAATCTCCATCAACATCTTCACTAGGACCATCTCATCTTAAACCCTAGTTCATCTCTTGTACCAATCTTTGTCTCAAAACCTTAGATTGGTACCTGTGGGTTGCTAGTAGTGTTGATTACTCCTTGTAGTTGATGCTAGTTGGTTTACTTGGTGGAAGATCATATGTTCAGATCCATTATGCATATTAATACCCCTCTGATTATGAATATGAATGTGATTTGTGAGTAGTTCCGTTTGTTCCTGAGGACATGGGAGAAGTCTTGCTATAAGTAGTCATGTGAATTTGGTATTCGTTCGATATTTTGATGAGATGTATGTTGTCTCTCCTCTAGTGGTTTCATGTGAACGTGGACTACATGACACTTCACCATTATTTGGGCCTAGAGGAAGGCATTGGGAAGTAATAACTAGATGATGGTTTGCTAGAGTGACAGAAGCTTAAACCCTAGTTTATGCGTTGCTTTGTAAGGGGCTGATTTGGATCCATATGTTTCATGCTATGGTTAGATTTACCTTAATACTTCTGTTGTAGTTGCGGATGCTTGCAATAGGGGTTAATCATAAGTGGGATGCTTGTCCAAGGAAGGACAGTACCCAAGCACCGGTCCACCCGCATATCAAATTATCAAAGTACCGAACGCGAATCATATGAACGTAGTGAAAACTAGCTTGACGATAATTCCCATGTGTCCTCGGGAGCGCTTTCCTTTATATAAGAGTTTGTCTAGGCTTGTCCTTTGCTAAAAAAAGGATTGGGACATCTTGCTTCACCTTATTTACTTTTACTATTTGTTACCCGTTACCAATTACCTTACCACAAAACTATCTGTTACCGATAATTTTAGTGCTTGCAGAAAATACCTTGTTGAAAACCGCTTATCATTTCCTTCTGCTCCTCGTTGGGTTCGACACTCTTACTTATCGAAAAGGCTACAATAGATCCCCTACACTTGTGGGTCATCACATGTCACTCTTGATTCATTGCCCTTCCCGGTACACCGCCGGAGGCATTCATATAGAGTCATATTTTGTTCTAGTACCGAGTTGTAATCATTGAGTTGTAAATAAATAGAAGTGTGATGATCATCATTAATAGAGCATTGTCCCAACCAAAAAAGAGAAAGGCCAAAAAAAGAATAGCCCAAAAAATAAAAAAATAAAAAAGGGACAATGCTACTATCCTCTTTTTCCACACTTGTGCTTCAAAGTAGCACCATGATCTTTATGATAGAGAGTGTCTTGTTTTGTCACTTTTATATACTAGTGGGAACTTTTCATTATAGAACTTGGCTTGTATATTACAACAATGGTCTTCCTCAAATGCCCTAGGTCTTCATGAGCAAGCAAGTTGGATGCACACCCACTTAGTTTCTTTTGTTGAGCTTTCATAGGCATCTCCCTAGCCCGTTGATTAGCCGCGTCGATGTGAGACTTTCTCCTTTTTTTGTCTTCTCCACATAACCCCCATCATATTATTCTATTCCACCCATAGTGCTATATCCATGGCTCACGCTCATGTATTGTGTGAAAGTTGAAAAAGTTGAGATTACTAAAGTATGAAACAATTGCTTGGCTTTTCATCGGGGTTGTGCAAGATGAGAGCATTCTTGTGTGACGAAAATGGAGCATGACCAAACTATATGATTTTGTAGGGATGAACTTACTTTTGCCATGTTATTTTGAGAAGACATGATTGCTTAGTTAATATGATTGAAGTATTATTGTTTTTATGTCAATATTAAACTTTTGTCTTGAATCTTTCGGATCTGAATATTCATGCCACAATAAATAAAATTACATTGAGAATTATGCTAGGTAGCATTCCACATCAAAAATTCTGTTTTTATCATTTACCTACTCGAGGATGAGCAGGAATTAAGCTTGGGGATGCTGATACGTCTCCAACGTATCTATAATTTTTTATTGTTCCATGCTATTATATTATCTGTTTTGGATGTTTAATGGGTTCATTTATACACTTTTATATTATTTTTGGGACTAACCTACTAACCCAAGGCCCAGTGCAAACTGCTGTTTTTTTCCTATTTCAGTGTTTCACAGAAAAGGAATATCAAACGGAATCCAAATGGAATGAAACCTTCGGGAGAGTTATTTTTGGCACAAACATGATCCAGGGGACTTGGATTAGACGTCAAGAAAGAAATGAGGCGGCCACGAGGCAGGGAGGTGCGCCTGCCCCCCTGGGCGCGCCCCCACCCTCGTGGGCCCCTCGCAGCTCCACTGACCTACTTCTTCCTGTCGGCGTTCTGGGAACGGGGGTCCCCAGACTTGCCTGCCTGCGGCCTGCGGCGTGGCTCAAAGGGGGGCCCAGCGCGGCCCATCTTCACCAACACAAACCCAAGACCCTCGCGAGGGGCCAAGCCTCGCGGGACGGACGACGCAGAGCTTCCTCAGGCACGGCCTCGTCAGGCTGGCTCACGAGGAGGCAGAGAGATCAAGGCGGGGTACCTCACGAAGTGCCCGTGACGCAAGCCATGACGACCGAGGGCGCCAGGCGGGTGCCAGCCCGCGCAGTGTCCTCCTTTCCTCTTTGGTGCAAAGGGGGCAAGCGCTGCCGCGGAGTACCGAGGCATCAGGCAAAGGTTGCCATTTTGGTGCAACGAGACCAAGACCAGGAGGACTACGAGATGGAGGTCACCGTGGAGCCCAAGAAGGCGTCATCACCAGAGCTTTGTGCATGCGAAGACTACTTTTGTCAGGGTAGCTAGTACTAGCTGTCCCCTTCAAATTAGCCTGCCATTGTTGGCTCCCTTCCCGCTCGATATTTGAAAGAGGACCAGGGCCTCTATAAATAGGACCAGCCACCCACAGAGCAAAGAAGGCTGGGAGGCGGGAAGAAAAGAGAGGGATCGAAGGATAGAGAAGATCAAGTAGAGAGAGAGAAAAGGGTGACTGAGCTCCTCCCAGCAGTTCATCACCCCAACCAAGAACAGACCCTCGCGAGGCTGTTCTTCCTTGTATTGTTCATCATCATCAGCCCAAGAGGCAATCCACCACACCACACACTGGAGTAGGGTATTACACCACAACGGTGGCCCGAACCAGTATAAACCCTGTGTCTCTTGTGTTGTTCTTTCCTTAGTTTAGATCCTAGCAAGGTGGAGGAGTGCAGGTAGGTAGGAGGCGAAATCTCCGCGCGCACCCCAGTGTTCGAACCTCAAGGGTCTGCTGGAACCCAAAATCCGACATTTGGCGCGCCAGGTAGGGGTGCGCCGGAATCCACCTTCTACCGCTTCACGCTCCGTCGCGTCGTCATCACCATGTCCGGCGACCAGGCGGGCAACCCAGATCCGTGGGCGGCGTGGCCCGCCTGCGCAGAGCCTCTTGCCTCGGGCGACCCCGTGCCCCAGGCAGCTCGCGGTCCCCAGGGCGCTGCGGGCCGCGGGCGACGCGGACAGGCTTCGATAGCTCTCACACCACGGCAGGCGCGGTCGGCAGCAAGGGCCTGCAATCACGCCGCGACCACAACGCCGTACACCCGCAGGGAGCAAGCGAACTCGAGGGCCACGCTCACGGTGGCCCAAGAGCTGCTGCAGTGCAGGCTGCTGGAGGGCGGCCATGACGTGCTGCTGGAGCGAGTGGCAGAGCTCCTGGGCTTCGCCGCCTCGGGGGCTCACCCCTTCTCCACCCAGCTCCCATCTCAAGCCCAGGGCGGCCCGCGCGGGGGCTCCGCGCGCGCCCGCGGGCTCCAAGGCTACTCCAATGCCAGCGAAGCTGTCAGCGCCGGACCGGCGGCGGCGCTGCCCCCGCTCCCGGTCCACGAAGAAGAAGGACTCGACGCGACCCGCGACCCCAGTGGACAGCCGCGCTGCCACCCCACGGTGGGCACGTCAGGCAAGACCGCGTGGCATGCAGGGCATTACAGCGTGGCATTCGGGATGACGACACCGGAGGAATGCGTGCCCCTCATGATGGAACGAGGACACCCACACGAGAGCGAACAAGGCTCGCTCCTCAGCCCAAGCTGGGGGGACGAGGCGCCAGAAGCTGAGCCTTTCCGGGAGCCCCAGGACGGTCCCACTGGCCATGCTGGCGCCAACGATTATCGGGTATCGCTAATTTTTCAGGAGCAGGCATACGCTAACCATGGATCGCAGGAGGTGCAGGTCGCCACGGCGAGCAGCTGCCCCGCTCCCACAGTCTCCTGCCCCTCGGGAGGAGGGCGCAGGGGGCTGCAGGAGAGGGGCCGGGATCCGACATCACCACCGCGGCATTCGGAGCAAGGTGCTCTCAGGAGGTAGGCCCTCCGCTTGGGAGGTGCCTCAGGGCCTGCCCCCAGCGGAGGACCCATTGTCATCGGGGGAACCGCTGGCAACCGCTCTACCCCATCGGCAGCGTCCTGGTTTCCGGTCGTCGTTGATGGCACTAGAGTGTGGCGCAAGGCGGGGCCCTCATCTGGCGATATGAAGCAGGGCCAGTACCTGTGAAGAAGGCCCAGTGCCTGTGAGGCTCGCCGCCCCGTGACACTCTCATGTAATAATGAGTGGGGTTGTACACGCCCCGGAGTCTCAGGGGTGCCGGCCTCAGGCCCTGGGGCTCCCTCCCACGCCCAGTGGCAGCACTTAGCTCCGCGCTGGTGAGAAGACGTCCAAGACTAGACTAGGTGCCGGACGTGGCCTTTTGTTTGCTTTCGTCGCCTTTCCCTTTGGTTGCCGCTCTCCCCCGCTGGATTCATGTTGGATTCGAATTTGAGATTTGCGTGTGTTCGGGGAAGGGGTGATTAGTCTCATTCGAGCAATTTCTCGCGTTTTGGTTACCGCATCGCCTCAGCTGCCTCCCGTCGTGAGCCCCTCGCGAGCTGGGTCAGGCCTAGCTTGCGCGCAGCCCAGACTGCCGCCGACGTGACCTCTCAGGAGGGTGTTTTACTACAGATCCTACGAACCCAATCAGGGAACACTCGAAACACCACAACCCCCTGCGGGCTGCCTCAGGGCCAGCATGGGACAAAGGTAAACTAGCCGACCAGCACGTCGCTTGGGCCAACCGCTTGGCGCGGGCGCATGGGCAATGTAGCGTCTACTAATACGATGAACACAAGTTTTACATAAGGGGCTCCCCCTCCAAAATGCTCTCACTGCAATCAGGCCAAAACATGAGTTCTATTCATGCAGGGTAAGGAAGTAGGAGCGATGCATAATCAGTCGGATGAATCCCCCAATGCGTTCTCAGGAGCACCACCCGAGCCGTTGCTGGCGTCGCTGAACTCGCCATCGCTGTCCGCGTCGCCGCTAGCGGCGTCAGGGCCGTTCACCACACCGCCCTCGTCGGCTGCCACGATCGCGTCATCGTTGTCTGAAGCGAAGGCCCTGATAAGAGCGTCCACATTGTCCTCCACCCAGTGCGCCAGGTCGCCTCGGACGTCTTGGGGGACTGGGGCGATGGCGGCGTCAAAATCAAAGTGGGGATCCATGTTCCGGAGGTGGCTGAAGACGCGAGAAAAGGCGCGCCCAAGAAGGGCGCGGCTCCTCTCCTCCACCAACCTATCAGCTCTGACCGACCGTGCCTCCAGCTGTGTCACCACGTCAGTGAAGAACTGAAGATTGCCAGCATAGTTGACTGCGTGCGGCTCACCAATAGCCGCCTCGCAGATGTTGCCCAAGGCTGTGTTGGCTCTCTCCAGGAGCGTGGCAAGCATGGGGCCGTGCTCATGCTCCAGGATCCGCCGCTGATGGATCTCGTCCGCGTTCTGGCCCGCGACGACCTCAGCCTCCTCCACCCGCTGACGGAGAAGGAGCACCTCGGCCTGGGAAGCGGTTAACTCACCTTGCGCCACCTCAAGAGCGGCCCGGAAAGCGTCGGCCCGCCGCGTCGCCTCCTCCAGCTTGGCCCTCAAGGCAGCAGTCCTGCCTTCAGCTTCGGCCTGGATCAACCCCAGCTTCTCTTCGAACTCGTGCTCGAGGTTCAAATGCGCCATCACCACCCGACGTCCGACCACCTCCAGGACGCGGGCTTCCCGTGCAGCAACATCATCCTCCGCCTGCGTCACCAAGCGCTCCCTCGTCTCCAGACGCTCGTATTCACGGGTACGTTCGGCGGCTTCCAGCGTCAGCGCCTCCTCACGCTTCTGGAGCTCTACTGAGTCGCCGGAGGCCACCTTCGTCGACGCGAGGGCTACCTCGCGCAGCTCCACCTGCTCCTCCAGTGAGTGGCACCAGGCCAGGAGCTCCCGAGCCCGCTCCTCCGCCGCCGTTCACCGCCGGTCAGCCTCCCGAGCCTCCTCAGTGGCCCAAGATCGGGCCTCCCGAGAGGCCACCAGCGACGCCTTGGCCTCTGCGTCGTCAAGATCGCGCTGACGGCGCACAAGGGCGATGGCGCCCTCCAGCTCGTGCCTCTCTGCAGCCAGGCGTAGGCCCTCGGCCTCAAGGCGCGTGTCTTCGTCGGCAAGCTCCTCTCCAAGAAGGCTTACCACGTCAGCCGCCCTTCGAAGGAATCCTTGGCGGAGAGCGCGACGCTCCCGAGCACGCTCGAGCACGTTCTCCACACCATCATCTGCCCCAAGCAAGCACCGGGGGCCGCGAGCCAGCACTCCCCCTCCGGGCTGGGGGCTGGGGGCTGGCACACTCGCGACGGCCGGGCACGCCGCTTCAGAAGCCCGGCCGGGGGCCAGCCCGTCCCCAGGTGAAGAGCGCAGGAAGCGCCTCAGCCAATCGCAGTCCACGACCAGGCGAGAAGCCCACGGCAGGCTGGCTATGCCACGAGAAGGCCCGCGAAGGATCGCGAGGTGCACGGGGCCACGATACTCCTCGGGACGGTTCGCCTTGTCAGTCGCCCTCACCACAAGGGATCCACTGCTTGGAGCGCTTGAGGACGGTGGAGGGGGCGAAGCCAAGGGGGACGGCTCCTCAGCCGTCTTCGCAAGCTCGGCTGGAAGGGGCCTGCGGAGCAAGGGTCAGTAAGAGCAACAGAAGGATCGGGAGCTGGGAAAGGAGAAGGCTTACTCATCAGTGGAGAAGTACTTCCTACGCTTCAGCAGGCGACAAGGGTAATCGTCGCCCAGGGCCTCCCTTCTCTTCTGGAGGGCCTCAAAGTCCAGGTGGAAGCGGCCTAAGAGTCGGGCACAGGGATCAACCTGTGACGAAGATGGAGCGTCAAGGCGATCTGCGTCAGGGGCGCCTGCTTGACGTGCGCCGCCAATCGCCTCGCCAAGAGAAGCCGCCGGAGCCTCGGTGGCCTCGGTCGTAGGCGCAGAGGGCAGCTGCTTGTCACCCTCAACCTCGGCGGCACGGGCCCCGATAACTGCTTCCTCATGAGCCTCGCCCGGCACTGTCACCCCGCCGGGAGCCCCCTCGGCCTCTGGCGCCTCGTGCCTCCCTGCTCCGCCACTTGAGGAAGAGTCGCCTGGGCCGACTGGAAGGGCAGTCACCACCACTGGGTTCTCACGAGGCCCCTGAAGGCCGGCGGGGCACGGCCCCCACTCATCGAAGATAGGCATCTACCTCACAAAATCGCCCCCGCTCTGGCAGATGTACAGCAAAGCCCCTCCCTGCTGGATACTGCCAGGGTTGGGGTCCCCCGTCAGGGTCAAGAGCGCCGTCCTCAGCGCTTCAGGCGTCAGGTCCTCTTCCTGGAGCCTCATACGATCATCGCGCCCGCTGAAGGCCCACATCCGGCGGGAGTGGCGCTGGAGAGGAGTGATGCGGCATAGCAGGAACTCCTTCACCACCTTGGGCGATGTCGCGCCAAGCGACCTCAAGAACGCGAAGCGATGCCAGACGAAGACGAGCCGGGGGCTCTCAAGCGTCTCCTGGCCCCAGCCCGAATTGGGGATAGCAGGCGAAGTTGGCTCCGACAGCAGGGGGCCGGGCACCCCAGCATCCACATACAGCCACCGCTCGCGAAACCCAGCCGTGGGCGGAGGGAGCTTGAAGTCAATCCCAGAGGCCGCCGTCTCAGGCGCGGCAACGAAGCTCACACACGCCCAGTATTGGGTAGGGTCAACCAGGCGCAGCAAGAAGAAGTGGCGCAGCAAGGCAACTGAAGGAAGGATGCCAATCATAGCCTCGCAAACAAAGGCGAAGACCGAAAGGAGAGTGATGGATTCAGGACCCAGATGCATCATGTGGATCTGATAATGGGAGAGCACGGCATTGAAGAAATCAGAAAAGGGAGGAACCAGACCCGCCCACAGGGCGTCGGCAAAATACGGGACCTCGGTGGCTATCCTGCCGATGGAGAAGTGGGATGCGGGCCAGGCCGTCGTCCTCCCGCATTCATTGAAGATGGTGGCCAGAGCCAATCTGACCTTGCCCAAGCCCTCGACGAGGGCCGCCAACGGCGGCGGGCAAGGCGAAGACACGGGTTTCTCCCCTCTTCCCTTCTTCGTCAAAGCCATGGCGATGGGAAGGGGGGAAGGTTCAAGATTGAGTTGAACACAGAAACCAGAGTTCGAGCAGAGGAAGGACAGAGGGCGCTCGAGCAACCAAATAGGGGAACGGCTGTGTACGACTACAGGTCCGCCTAGCATGGCGCAAAATAAGGAGTGCGTGGGGGAACAGTGCCGCTGAAAGTGCAACTATCCCTAGGTGGTTTTGGTAATTCATAACAACATATAGCTCATTGAGCTAATGCTATTCCAAGATGATTATTTCAGGAAAGCTCAATGATTGGCATGGCATGGATGTGAAAGTGGAACCCTCAAAATGCTAAGGAAAATGGATTGGCTCAAGCTCAAAAGCTCAAGACTCTTCATCTTATATTTTAGTGATCCAAGATCATATTGAGTCCATAGGAAAAGCCAATACTATTAAGGAGGGATGAGGTGTTGCTTAATGAGCCTCTTGCTTCATGTGCTTAGTGATACGCTCCAAAACCCTCAACTACTTTCCCATATCCACATATGACCTAAACTCTAAGCCAAACTCGGTCCTACCGATTCTTCCTATCCGGCGCCACCGAGTTTCACTTGTCATTAGCCACTGCCAAACCCTAGCAATTCGGTTCTACCGATAAGGATCTCGGTCCCACCAAGATGGGGTTGCAAACTCTCTGTTTCCCTTTCGTAACTTTTCGGTCCCACCGAAAGAGCGAATCGGTCCCACCGAGATTGCAATGTAAACTCAGTGTTTCCCCTTTGTAATTTTTCGGTCTCACCGAGTTCCACTCGGTCTCACCGAAAGAGCAAATCGGTCCCACCGAGTTTGCCTGACCAACTCTCTGGTTAGCTAATTACCAAATTCGGTCTCACCGAGTTTGTGTAATCGGTCTCACCAAGATTACGTTATGCCCAAACCCTAACCGAATCGGTCCTACCGAGTTGCATGTCAGTCCCACCAAAATTCCTAACGGTCACTAGGTTTACTACTTCGGTCAGACCGAGTTTTCTGATTCGGTCCCACCGAGATTGGTAAATTGTGTGTAACGGTTGGATTTTGTGTGGAGGCTATATATACCCCTCCACCTCCTTCTCATTCGATGAGAGAGCCATCAGAACACACACATCATTCCAACTCATTTGTTCTGAGAGAGAACCACCTACTCAAGTGTTGAGATCAAGACATTCCATTCCTACCATATGAATCTTGATCTCTAGCCTTCCCAAGTTGCTTTCCACTCAAATCTTCTTTCCACCAAATCCAAATCCTATGAGAGAGAGTTGAGTGTTGGGGAGACTATCATTTGAAGCACAAGAGCAAGGAGTTCATTACCTACACACCATTTGTTACTTCTTAGAGAGTGGTGTCTCCTAGATTGGCTAGGTGTCACTTGGGAGCCTCCAACAAGATTGTGGAGTTGAACCAAGGAGTTTGTAAGGGCAAGGAGATCGCCTACTTTGTGAAGATCTACCGCTAGTGAGGCAAGTCCTTCGTGGGCGATGGCCATGGTGGGATAGACAAGGTTGCTTCTTCGTGGACCCTTTGTGGGTGGTTGCTTCTTCGTGGACCCTTCGTGGGTGGAGCCCTGTGTGGACTCGCGCAACCGTTACCCTTCGTGGGTTGAAGTCTCCATAAACGTGGATGTAGGATAGCACCACCTATCCGAACCACGGGAAAAACATCTGTGTCTCCAATAGCGTTTGAACTCTCCAAACCCTTCCCTTTACATTCTTGCAAGTTGCATGCTTTACTTTCCGCTGCCCATAAACTCTTTGCATGCTTGCTTGAATTGTGTGATGATTGCTTGACTTGTCCTAGAATAGCTAAAATCTGCCAAGAACTAAAATTGGGAAAAGGATAAGTTTTTATTTGGTCAAGTAGTCTAATCACCCCCCCCCCTCTAGACATACTTCGATCCTACAAGTGGTATCAGAGCCTTGGTTTCCATTTGCTAGATCTCCATAGCTTTTGGTGGTCATAGCCTTGGTTTCACAACCTAGGAGTATGGCGTCTAGCGAGGGAAATTATCACCGTAGAGGTCCTTACTTTGATGGTACTAATTTTGCTAGTTGGAAGCATAAAATGAAAATGCATATTCTTGGACATAACCCCGCTGTTTGGGCTATTGTATGTGTTGGTTTGCAGGGTGACTTCTTTGATGGGAGAGAACCAAATCGTGAAGCTACCGTGGATGAGTTGAAGATGTTGCAATACAATGCTCAAGCTTGTGATATTCTCTTCAACGGATTGTGCCCCGAAGAGTTCAACAAAATCATCCGCCTTGAGAATGCAAAGGAAATTTGGGACACTTTGATTGATATGCACGAAGGTACTGACTCCGTCAAGGAATCCAAGTTGGATGTGCTTCAAAGCCAGCTTGACAAGTTCAAGATGAAGGATGGTGAAGGTGTCGCTGAAATGTACTCTAGGCTTGCTCTCATCACAAATGAGATTGCCGGCTTAGGAAGTGAAGAGATGACCAATAAATTCATCATCAAGAAGATCCTAAGAGCCTTGGATGGAAAATATGATACCGTGTGCACATTGATCCAAATGATGCCCAATTACAAAGATCTCAAGCCAACGGAGGTGATTGGAAGAATTGTTGCTCATGAGATGTCACTTAAGGATAAAGAGGAACTTCACAACAAATCTAGTGGTGCCTATAAAGCCTCATGTGAAGCCCCTACATCATCAAGTGAGAAACAAGACTTCAATGAAGAACTGAGCTTAATGGTGAAGAACTTCAACAAGTTCTACAAGAGTAGAAGCAAAGATAGAAGCTCCAAATCAAGGTCCTACAATGACAAAAGATCTTCTAATCGAGAGCGAAACTGTTACAACTGTGGAAGACCCGGACACTATTCCAATGAGTGTACGGCTCCCTACAAGAGAAGAGAAGATTCTCCAAAAAGAAGAAGCAAAGGATCACCACCAAGAGAGAGAAGGAGTAGAGATGATCGTTATGAACGAAGATACTCACGGAGAAGCAAGGATTCGGAAAGGAAGGAAAAATCATCAAGGAGCTATACAAGACGAAGACATCAAGCTCATGTTGGTGAATGGGTATCCGGCTCCGACTCCGACAGCCACTCTGAGAGAAGTTATCACTCCGACTCCGAAGATACTCAAGATGAAGGTGTTGCCGGTCTAGCACTTGTGTCAACCAACTCCTACGACATATTTGACTCACCAAATGAAGGAATTGGAAGATGCTTCATGGCCAAAGGTCCTAAGGTAACACACCCCGAGTATGTTGATTTCACTAGTGATGAAGATGACTTGTTAGGTGATGATTCGCTTGGAGACAACTCTAGTGATGAATACTATGATGAAAGATCAATTAATCATGCTAATCAAGATAAAACGAATGACAATGATAAGGAGAAGATTGAGGCCCTAACTAAAGAACTAAAAACTCTTAAGTTAGCTCATGACACTATCTTCGAAGATCATCGAGAACTTTTAAGAGCTCATGAGAAACTACGCTTTGAAAAGCTCAATCTTGAGCAAGAGCATGAGTTCTTAAAGGCAATCAATGATGATCTCCGCAAGAAAAGTTCTTCTTACATTTCCAAGCGTTTACTCTTATCCACTTACATGCCTCAAGTCAAGTCTAACAAGAAAGATTCTTCCTCCAGTAGTAACAATGATCATGCTAAATCCAATATTGTTGCTTCTAGTAGTTCTCTTGATTCCACTAATGATTCTCTTAGCCAAGTTACACTTGAGCAACAAAATAGCCTATTGAAGGGAATTATAGAGAAAGGAGTGTACAAGAGCCTTTCCGGAAGTAAGCAATTCGAGGAAATTGTGCGCAAGCAAGGAATGCACCGGAAGAATCAAGGTGTTGGTTTTGAACGAAAGTTCAATGCCAATGGAGTTGAATGGGAAGAAGATCAATACCCCAAGACAAAGTTTGTCCCTCAACAAGAGAAGTATACTTCTTTCAAGGGGACACAAGCTCAAGATGATCTTCCACCACAAGACTACGAGCAAAAAGGCAAGGACAAGCTTCAAGAGGAAATTGATGCATTTGAAGAAGCTCCAAAGACCTTAGTCAAGTGGATTCCCAAGACTACTTCAAGTTCCACTTCGTCAAGTACGACTACAACTCCAAGGATTCCCATCAAGATGATGTGGATCCAAAAGAAGAAGAACTAGAGAGTTCTTGAGGGTGACTCCGCCAACATACTTCACTCTTATCATTTTGGCAAGAACAAGTGCAATCAACTTCCACATCTTGCACTAGTTCAAGGAGTCACAAACCCTCTTGTTGGTAAGACAAGGGACAAGGTAACCTAAAAGTTTTCATGGACATCATCTTTTGTGTGCATCACTCTATGTCTATGGATACCCTTGTTTGTTCCTTGTGGGACTAACCCATGTAGGTATTGAAAGTGCAATTCACTCAAATGGATAGCTCCAAGAGATCTACATCAACATTGAGCATCCACATCTTCAATATCTACATGAAGTCATCATCGACAAAACCCAAGGTTAGTTCATCCCTCTTAGGGGGGATATCACATCTAGGGGGAGCTTTACTCTAAGACTTGAGCTAAAGAAACTCTAAAGATGTGAACAAAACAATGCTTTATGTAAAAGTGGTAACCCCACTTGAGCTTAAACGATGAGTATGACCTACGATCAAGTGTTCTCACTTGACTCCTAAGTCAATATACTCATATATAGATGACCTAGTCATCGCAAATTGCTTGATAGATGCTAGAATTGGTTGTGCATGCCTTGCCACATATTTCATTTGCCATCTTATTGTGTGAGCATGCTGATTGCATATTTTACTCATTCGAGGACATCCACTTGTTGCTTTGATTGTTCGGTTTTATTTCTTTTTTCCAAGTGGATGGACAAGAATGCCTAAGAACCTCCTCTAGCTATCTATGCTTTTCTCGTCTCAAACTCTATTCATGCTGCATCACAAAATTTGATCAAGTCAAATTCGAACCACTCTGTGTGAGGAGTGCTCGGAGTCCCCGATTCGTCATAGACTTAAACTTCCAAAACCTCTTTATGATTCTCGGTCTGACCGATACTCCACTTTCGGTCCTACCGAGATCATTAAGTTGATCTAGGTTTTCGATCTCGGTGCAACCGATTTGAACCTTTCGGTCTCACCGAGTTTCAGTAACTGCACGCAGTTATGAATCTCGGTGCCACCGAGTTGTTCCACTCGGTCACATCGACAGGGTCAGGCTATATATAGTCACGGGCAAAATTTGGAAATTTCTCCGAACCCCTTCGCCCGCGCGATAGCCTGCTCTGCCCTCGAGGTCTCCGGATCGTCTTCTCGCCGCTAGCAGCCTCCTGTCGCTGGTCTCCGTCGCCGTCAACGGGAATTCTGCCCCGCCGTTGCCGCCGTAGCAAGTCCACGCCGAACTAGGGTATGGACTTGATCTTTGCGCTATTCCTCAATCTGATTCCTAGCACATTGTGATCACATTGATTCTTGCCACGATTAAAACACTTCTATCCAGTCAAAACGCCCGTAGATTAGGTTTGATTCGAAAATTCTAGGTTTAGGTCTCCGCCGAAACCATCTCGGACCCACCGAGTTGAAAAACTCGGTCCCACCGATTTGGCTCTTGCCATTACACAAGTGAGACTCGGTCTGACCGAGAATTACTTATCGGTGTGACCGATTTTGGAACACTGTGAAACCCTAGCAGTCTCGGTGCCACCGAACTGTGACTCGGTCCTACCGAGTTCACTAGTTTAGGTTCCAAAACTGCTTCGGTATCACCGAGTTTGAAAATCGGTAGATCCGAGATGATTTCAGTGGGAAACGAAAACTAAGTTTTTGGATCATTCTTTTTGCAAAAATCTCTGCATTTTGTGATGCTCATCCACTCAATCTCCTCTATAATCTATTCACAGGGTCAGCAGTCAGTTTGCATCATGTCAGACCAGAGTGACAGCCAAAACTTGTCAGAGCAGCAAGTGCAGTTGAGTGAGGGCACTAGCCCCTCAAGTTCCTCAGATGATGGCAGCAGGAGCACACCCAGTAACCTACCTAAAGTTGCCATGAGACAAAGGAAGAAGAAAACCTCAGATTCTGAAGATGAGGACTATGTGGCAGAGGAAGAGGCCACATCCAAGAGAGTTGAGCCAGCTCAAGGCTCAAAGCCAGGCCTGAAAATCAAAAGGCCAGCAGGCAGGCAGCCCATGTCAAAGGCTAGAGCCTCAACTGAGAAGCCTGCTCCCATTGAGCCCGTTGCAGCTGAGGGCAAGAAGAGGAAAGAGAGAGTGAAGAAGACTGTGGCCAGAGTGCTTGGGAAGGCCTCCATCATGGTAGAAGAGGAGGAGGAAGAAGAGGCAGCTGCACCAGCGCCCAAGGCAGCCAAACTTATGGGAGATGCCATAAGGTCAGGGGGAGCTGCATCCAAGCCCAAGGAAGCACCTAAGGCTGCATCTAAGCCTAAAAGTGCACCAAAGATAAACACAAGAAGCATCCCAGCCACTGAGAAGAACAAGGCCCCAGTGCCTGAGACTGTTGCAGAGGAAGAGGAAGAGAGTGTCCTTCGGAAGCTCAAGCCCAAGATCCCAGACCACAACGATGCTCATCCTGTGGCTGAGGATATGAAGCTCAGGAGAGACTCAGGGCTCAGGAAATGGAGAGAAGCAGATCCATATGCTTCTAGGAGAAGGACTGCAGTGGACTACAGGTTTCATACCAAGGAGCAACAGGATTTCTATGAGACAGTGCTACTTGACAAGAATCCAATTGTATGTGACATGAGATGGGTCGACTGGACCTATATCAAGGATAATGAAGAGTACTACCCAGGAGTTCAGGACAGCTTTAAGGCGTGTGGAGTAGAGGACTTTGTTGGGCAGAAGCTCACAAAGTGGAACGAGGAACTCATCATGCAGTTCTACTCCACGGCTCACTTTTATCCAGATGGGAGGATTACATGGATGTCTGAGGGTACGAGGTACCACTCTACTATTGAGGAATGGGCGAAGCTGATCAATGCCCCAGAGGAGCAAGCAGATGACTTGGACATTTATGCCAAGAAAAAGATGGACCACAATTCCATGTCCAACATGTACAAGGAGATTCCGAATGAAGCACTTGACACATTCAAGTTTGGCTCAGTGCATTGTCTGCTCTCAGGATTGCCTACGATCAACTGGATCCTTAGGCACACCCTTCTGCCCAAGTCTGGAGATCACAAGATGATCAGAGGTCACGCGATCAATTTGCTTCATGTTTTTGACGTGCCTCAAAAATTCAAAGTCATGAGCCTCATAGTGGAAACGATCAAAAGGACTGCGACAGATCAGAAGAGGAGCTGTGGATATGCCCCTCAGATTCAGGAGCTCATCAACTCCAAGATGGGCACGGGCGTATATTTGTCGGATAAGGAACACCTGCCCATCCGTCCAGATTTCGAGGACAATGAAGTTGTTATGACTGAGAACGAGCCATCATCTGCCCAAGCATTTGCAAAGAAGGAGAAGGCGAAGAAGGAAAAAGCTGCCAGGATGCCTACTCAAGCGAAGGCATCTGATTACTTCTTGAAGACCAAACAAGAGCAGCTTGGTTACTTGATTGCATCCATGCTGAGAATTGAGCAAAGTCTGGCCAACCTCACTAAGAATCAGCAGAGCCTAGAGAGGATCATGGAACAGAAGTTCTATGACTTGGATGTCAAAGTAACGGAAGTTCAGTCTGCAGTGGAGCAGCTCCAGGAGGACATGAATGAGAGGAGAGGCAGGACCACGACTCATGCTTTTTCTAGAGTGCCATGAGGCTCGAGGTCGTCTGTCGTGCCAGTTGCTGACACCAGAGCCACTTCTTCAGCACCAGCTACAGCCTCAGCTCCAGCGTCTACCTCAGCTCAAACTCCAGCGACTACTTCAACATCTACAGAAGCCTTCGTTCTTGGAGTGATCCGGACTCCACCACCACCTGAAGATCAAGCCTGAGTGTCGATCTAGTGCTATGCATTTTCTAGGAACTTTTTGGTAACTTGTTGCCAAAGGGGGAGAAAATGTATAGATCATAGGCTTCGAGAGAGAGAGTGTTGCTTTTCTCTCTTGTTTTATTTGGTGGTTTCTTTGAACTTTGTTTGCTTGTGTGTGAGATACTACGTCCTTATGCCTGTGAGACATCGATGATCATGTGTTTTATCATAAGCTACACTTAATGTTTGCTTAATGCTTGCTTAAATATTATCATTCTATCTATCGTTTGTGATCATTCATTATTCTTGGTGATGAGTGCATGTATTTCATTCTTATCATTTTGAGCGCTCCACCAAGATGTATGTGACATGTAAGAGTAACCCATGACTCTAACTCTTTGTGCATTTGCAGTCCAAAGCAAATTTTTTAAATATGCACAAATTTAAGGGGAGCTCTTACTTATCACACACTTCTCAAAGCGACGATATATTTCTTGCTTATTATCATTTGTCGAAGCTTTGATCTATATGTTGTCATCAATTACCAAAAAGGGGGAGATTGAAAGTGCAACTATCCCTAGGTGGTTTTGGTAATTCATAACAACATATAGCTCATTGAGCTAATGCTATTCCAAGATGATTATTTCAGGAAAGCTCAATGATTGGCATGGCATGGATGTGAAAGTGGAACCCTCAAAATGCTAAGGAAAATGGATTGGCTCAAGCTCAAAAGCTCAAGACTCTTCATCTTATATTTTAGTGATCCAAGATCACATTGAGTCCATAGGAAAAGCCAATACTATTAAGGAGGGATGAGGTGTTGCTTAATGAGCCTCTTGCTTCATGTGCTTAGTGATACGCTCCAAAACCCTCAACTACTTTCCCATATCCACATATGACCTAAACTCTAAGCCAAACTCGGTCCTACCGATTCTTCCTATCCGGCGCCACCGAGTTTCACTTGTCATTAGCCACTGCCAAACCCTAGCAATTCGGTTCTACCGATAAGGATCTCGGTCCCACCGAGATGGGGTTGCAAACTCTCTATTTCCCTTTCGTAACTTTTCGGTCCCACCGAAAGAGCGAATCGGTCCCACCGAGATTGCAATGTAAACTCAGTGTTTCCCCTTTGTAACTTTTCGGTCTCACCGAGTTCCACTCGGTCTCACTGAAAGAGCAAATCGGTCCCACCGAGTTTGCCTGACCAACTCTCTGGTTAGCTAATTACCAAATTCGGTCTCACCGAGTTTGTGTAATCGGTCTCACCGAGATTACGTTATGCCCAAACCCTAACCGAATCGGTCCTACCGAGTTGCATGTCAGTCCCATCGAAATTCCTAACGGTCACTAGGTTTACTACTACAGTCAGACCGAGTTTTCTGATTCAGTCCCACCGAGATTGGTAAATTGTGTGTAACGGTTGGATTTTGTGTGGAGGCTATATATATACCCCTCCACCTCCTTCTCATTCGATGAGAGAGCCTTCAGAACACACACATCATTCCAACTCATTTGTTCTGAGAGAGAACCACCTACTCAAGTGTTGAGATCAAGACATTCCATTCCTACCATATGAATCTTGATCTCTAGCCTTCCCAAGTTGCTTTCCACTCAAATCTTCTTTCCACCAAATCCAAATCCTATGAGAGAGAGTTGAGTGTTGGGGAGACTATCATTTGAAGCACAAGAGCAAGGAGTTCATTACCTACACACCATTTGTTACTTCTTGGAGAGTGGTGTCTCCTAGATTGGCTAGGTGTCACTTGGGAGCCTCCGACAAGATTGTGGAGTTGAACCAAGGAGTTTGTAAGGGCAAGGAGATCGCCTACTTCGTGAAGATCTACCGCTAGTGAGGCAAGTCCTTCGTGGACGATGGCCATGGTGGGATAGACAAGGTTGCTTCTTCGTGGACCCTTTGTGGGTGGTTGCTTCTTCGTGGACCCTTCGTGGGTGGAGCCCTGTGTGGACTCGCGCAACCATTGCCCTTGGGTGGAGCCCTGTGTGGACTCGCGCAACCGTTACCCTTCATGGGTTGAAGTCTCCATCAACGTGGATGTAGGATAGCACCACCTATCCGAACCACGGGAAAAACATCCGTGTCTCCAATAGCGTTTGAACTCTCCAAACCCTTCCCTTTACATTCTTGCAAGTTGCATGCTTTACTTTCCGCTGCCCATAAACTCTTTGCATGCTTTCTTGAATTGTGTGATGATTGCTTGACTTGTCCTAGAATAGCTAAAATCTGCCAAGAACTAAAATTGGGAAAAGGTTAAGTTTTTATTTGGTCAAGTAGTCTAATCACCCCCCCCCCTCTAGACATACTTCGATCCTACAGCCGCCCACGTCCAATCAACCGCCACGCGGCGCCCAAGGCCGCAGGCTGTTAGGGCCCGCGGCGCTTCGCTCTTGCCCTTCCGCCTCCCTGCACGGCCAAGTCCGGGCGCGCCTTGGGCCCGGGGGCTACTGTCGGCGTTCTGGGAACGGGGGTCCCCAGACTTGCCTGCCTGCGGCCTGCGGCATGGCTCAAAGGGGGGCCCAGCACGGCCCATCTTCACCAACACAAACCCAAGACCCTCGCGAGGGGCCAAGCCTCGCGGGGCGGACGACGCGGAGCTTCCTCAGGCACGACCTCGTCAAGCTGGCTCACGATGAGGCGGAGAGATCAAGGCGGGGTACCTCACGAAGTGCCCGTGACGCAAGCCATGACGACCGAGGGCGCCAGGAGGGTGCCAGCCCGCGCAGTGTCCTCCTTTCCTCTTTGGTGCAAAGGGGGCAAGCGCAGCCGCGGAGTATCGAGGCATCAGGCAAAGGTTGCCATTTCGGTGCAAAGAGACCAAGACCAGGAGGACTACGAGACGGAGGTCACCATGGAGCCCAAGACGGCGTCATCACCAGAGCTTTGTGCAGACGAAGACTACTTTTGTCAGGGTAGCTAGTACTAGCTGTCCCCCTTCAAATTAGCCCGTCATTGTTGGCTCCCTTCCCGCTCGATATTTGGGAAGAGGACCAGGGCCTCTATAAATAGGACCAGCCACCCACAGAGCAAAGAAGGCTGGGAGGCGGGAAGAAAAGAGAGGGATCGAAGGATAGAGAAGATCAGGTAGAGAGAGAGAAGGGTGACTGAGCTCCTCCCAGCAGTTCATCGCCCCAGCCAAGAACAGACCCTCGCGAGGCTGTTCTTCCTTGTATTGTTCATCATCATCAGCCCAAGAGGCAATCCACCACACCACACACTAGAGTAGGGTATTACACCACAACGGTGGCCCGAACCAGTATAAACCCTGTGTCTCTTGTGTTGTTCTTTCCTTAGTTTAGATCCTAGCAAGGCGGAGGAGTGCAGGTAGGTAGGAGGCGAAATCTCCGCGCGCACCCCAGTGTTCGAACCTCAAGGGTCTGCCGGAACCTGAAATCCGACACTTCCTCCTATATATATCCATATACCCTGAAAACATCGAAGAGCACCACAAAACCCTATTTCCACCACCGCAACCTTTTGTACCCAAGAGATCCCATCTTGGGGCCTTTTCTAGAGCTCCGCCGGAGGGGGAATCGATCATGGAGGGCTTCTACATCAACACCATAGCCTCTCCGATGATGTGTGAGTAGTTTACCAGAGACGTTCGGGTCCATAGTTATTAGCTAGATGGCTTATTCTCTCTCTTTGGATCTCAATACAATGTTCTCCTTGATCTTCTTGGAGATCTATCTGATGTAACTCTTTTTGCGGTGTGTTTGTCGAGATCCGATGAGTTGTGGGTTTATGATCAAGTTTATCTATGAACAATATTTGATTCTTCTCTGAAATCTTTTATGTATGATTGGTTATCTTTGCAAGTCTATTTGAATTACCAGTTTGGTTTGGCCTGATAGATTGATCTTTCTTGCAATGGGAGAAGTGCTTAGCTTTGGGTTCAATCTTGCGGTGTCCTTTCCCAGTGACAGCAGGGGCAGCAAGGCACGTATTGTATTGTTGCCATCGAGGATAAAAAATAGGGTTTTATATCATATTGCTTGAGTTTATCCCTCTACATCATGTTATCTTGCCTAATGCATTACTCTATTCTTATGAACTTAATACTCTAGATGCATGCTGGATAGCGGTCGATGTGTGGAGTAATTGTAGTAGATGCAGAATCGTTTTGGTCTACTTGTCCCGGACGTGATGCCTATATACATGATCATGCCTAGATATTCTCATAATTATTCACTTTTCTATCAATTGCTCGACATTAATTTTTTCACCCACCGTAATACTTATGTTATTTGGAGAGAAGCCACTAGTGAAACCTATGGCCCCCGGGTCTACCTTTAATCATATAAGTTTCCAATCTACTTTATTTTGCAATCTTTATTTTCCAATCTATATCATAAAAATACCAAAAATATTTATCTTATTATCTCTATCAAATCTCACTCTCGTAAGTGACCGTGAAGGGATTGACAACCCCTTTATCACGTTGGTTGCGAGGTTCTTATTTGTTTGTGTAGGTAAGAGGGATTTGCGTGTACTCTCCTACTAGATTGATACCTTGGTTCTCAAAAACCAAGGGAAATAGTTACGCTACTTTGCTGCATCACCCTTTCCTCTTCAAGGGAAAACCAACGCAGTGCTCAAGAGGTAGCAAGAAAGATTTCTGGCACCGTTGCCAGGGAGATCTACCACAAGTCAAGACATACCAAGTACCCATCACAAACTCTTATCCCTCGCATTACATTATTTGCCATTTTCCTGTCGTTTTCCTCTCCCCACTTCACCCTTGCCGTTTTATTCGCCCTCTTTTCTGTTCACCTCTTTTTCGCTTGCCTCTTGCTGCCATCATGTCTGAAACTGGGGATGTTATCGTTGATAAGGAAAGTGGTAATAACATGCAAAATTTTTGATGCTTTTGTTGATCCTCATGAAGAACCTACTATTTTACACACTAAAAGGTTTCGGATTGGTAGTGGTAATATTGTTGGAAAAGGAGTTATTCAAGATTTCTTTACTTGTGCCAGTGCTTTGCCCACCATGAGTGGGTCTATTCTTCATAAAACTAGTAATCTGGCGGATGCTATATCATTGCTTGTTGTTGAACTTGAAAGACAATTTATCCATATGCATCCTTGCATACAGAGGATCTTTCTAGAATTTTCTACTATTGAGCATTCTTCTGTTAAGCGGGCAGCTACCATCTTTTTAGTTCATGAGTTCAGATTTATAATAAAAGAGGCCAATGCATTTTTTGCACATTATAGGCTGGACGTCGGTCGTCCTCCCATAGAAGCAATCCTTTTTTATCAAGAAGACATAATGCGTTTACGATCTTTAGATCATGTTGCTTTTAATGAAAACCTTAGAAAAAAAGGTTCCTACCGACGTTCTGGTTGACAGGATTTCTGAACTTAATAATAATTTTGCCATCCAGAATAATGGGTTGGGTTTATTTTCCAATCTTTATTTTCCAATCCAATCTATGGCCCCCGGGTCTACCTTTTATCATATGAGTTTCCAATCTTCTTTATTTTCCAATCTATATCATAAAAATACCAAAAATATTTATCTTATTATCTCTATCAGATCTCACTCTCGCAAGTGACCGTGAAGGGATTGACAACCCCTTTATCATGTTGGTTGTGAGGTTCTTATTTGTTTGTGTAGGTACGAGGGACTTGCATGTAGTCTCCTCCTAGATTGATACATTGGTTCTCAAAAACTGAGGGAAATACTTACGCTACTTTGCTGCATCACCCTTTCCTCTTCAAGGGAAAACCAATGCAGTGCTCAAGAGGTAGCACAATTGCACAAATGATGTGAAATACTGTAAGACATGGGATGCAGCTAACCTCAACGACAAACAACAGCATCGCCCGTTATGACCATGCATAAGTACATGGGCAGGCATGTTAAGTACAACAGGGTTAGCATCCACCAAAAATAGCCAATGGGCAGCATATCTAGTATATCTTCATTGCGGAGAGTAGCATGGTAGCAAAGGGACAGATTAAAAAATGGATACAACTGTTAATTGCAACAGGCTTAACAACATCCTAAGTCATGTTTTGTAAGTTTGTAGCCATTGAAATACAACTATTTAGAAATGGATTCAACTGTTAATTGCAACAGGCTTAATAGCCATTAAAACCAGTACTAATAAAAATGCAATTGGTAGAGTTGAACATCACAAGGCAGGTGCTGCCAGAGTAGAGAATGGCCCAGTTGTCTATAAAAAGGTAGGAAAAGTAGCTAAAATGTGTTAGGCATGTTTACTAGAACATGCTTAATACATGGACCATACAGAACATAGCCATTAATTGCAATTGGTATTGGTAAGATTGAACTGGTGAGTACATACTCGATAAGTCCTGAGAGGTAGTTGTTGGGGCACTTCATCTTGGCCGGAGCCCGCCCAAAGTCAGGGGCGGCGGAGGCGAGTTGTTCCTCTGGGTCCAAGCGTGGATCAGTGCCACTGACATGTGTACCTATAGGCAACCAGTAAATGGTAGAAGTTAAACTGCAATTGCACAAATGATGTGAAATACTGTAAGGCATGGGATGCTGCTAACCTCGACGGCAAGCAACAACATCGGCCGTTATGACCCTGCGTAAGTACATGGACATGCATGTTAAGTACAACAGGGTTAGCATCCACCAAAAATAGCAAATGGGCAACATCTCTAGTGATATCCTGAGTCATATATTGTAAGTTTGTTGCTGGTATTGGTGAAATTAAGCTGGACAGTTAAACTTGAACATCACACAGTGTGCAGTACTGAAATAAACAAGGCACAGACATGCTTAATACATCAACCGTACAAAATATAGCCATTACAAGTGGTATTGGTAAGATTTAGCTGGTCAGATCATACCTGTTAAGTCCTGGGGGGTAGTTGTTGGGGCACTTCATCTGGGCCAGAGACTGCACCATGTTGGCGTTGGCGGAGGCGAGGTGTTCCTTCGGGTTAACATGCACAGCGGCCATCGCGCCATGGACTGCCATCAGCTCCTGGCGGTGGGGATTTGGAGGCATGAGGATGTTTCGCTGGCGCCATTTAAGCAACCAGGCTGGGGCCATGACAGAGATCAGTGGGTTACCTGACTGGATCCGAGCAGAACATAGATGTGGTTGAAGATGTGGTTGCGACAGCGACGGTTTGAGCTGCCGATGGGGGGAGGCACGGGGGGAGATACTGAGGAAATTTGACGGATGGGGATGTGGTTGGTGGAATAAATTCTAAAATCGCGCGCCTAATGAAAATTTCACTGCGAAAGTTGAAACTTGGGCCGAGGAAACACACAACACAGACGAAGCGCGTAAAATACTCGTGTGCGAGAAAACAGAAAATTGGCAGATCCCGTCTCCAAAAAATGTACATGTCTAGTTGATTTTTTGGTCAATGGTACGCTTGGTTTATTAGGAAACATCGCACAGGTAACTGACTTATGGATCATTAACGCAAAAACACACACACGGGTACGGCATAGAAACCGTGTGTTTTGTGATCTTCTAATGATTAACACAAAAAACACACATGGGTACACATGCTAATCAACGCTCAAAGCCCTAAAAGGATGCTCTTACCGACATTGTAAGTTAATACTACAAACTTAAAGTACTACTGGTAATTTTCTCTAATACTACAAACTTAAACTACTTCTCACATGCTGCCATTGGGGCATACTAGCCAGACGCCCGCGTTCTCCTTCCCGACCTTGTAGGCGGTAGCCCACCGTGCTTTGATCTCCGCCAAGCTCTCCTCACCATGGCGTGCAGCCTCTTCTTTCTTGTGGCGGCGGGACTCTCTTTTCTTGACTGCCTTCTGCATTTTCCGCTCCTTATGTGCGGCTTTGGCCGCCTCTAGATCCACCGCCCATTCGGCAATCACAGCCTCAATGTCTGGCCACGTAACTGTGTGGACGCCGGCGGTGATGAACTCGGCGCGGCAAGATGCCATCGCTTCCTTACCATGTGTGCGGTCGCGGGCGGCGAGGAACGCGGCGCGATGGGATGCCATCTCTTCCTTACCAGTTACGGTGCATCGTGGTGCCATGAACGATGCTTGGAGAGAGCTCTGCGACGGATGGGCTGGGCAGCCATACAGTGCGGTGGTATTTAAGAGCTTAACGACAAACGACAAAGGAAATTTGGCTTCCCTTACAATTTTGCTCGTTCATTATTGCACACGGTTCATCTCCGTCGCTTCCGGAAACAGTGTGCACTGAGCCTATTGTGTGTTGCGTTATGATTGGCCGAAACCCCAGCCACGCGGATCGTGTGTGTGCACCATATGATGCACCGCGATCGAATGGCAATCCACGTCCCTCACATCACACCTATGGAGCTATAGCTGGATTGGATTTATATGCGCTAAATGCCTAGAAAATGCACATAATCCACTAAATATGGTAAATGAGCCCGGAAAAGTGCAAAATTTGAACACGGTGATTTGCAGGGTGTATGTTCGTCGTAGAAAAAAATTCCAGGGCAAATAATGAAGAAAATTTAGATTCCCATTCAATCTTGGTGATTTCCCTCTTGAAAACATGGAACTTCCTCGGTGATGGTTCGATTTATGAAGGGCATGCATGACGACATAAGCCAAACCTTCTCAAATTTTTACTAGGGCATGGTGAGGTCATACCATGGCACCATGCCAGGCGTCATGTTTTTCAAGCATTTATTTCATTTTTTCTGTAGTTGAAAACCCAATAAACAAACGTTTGTGGTTGACTATTGCCGAAATATCTGTCCATTCCTTGTAAAAGGCATGAGAATTTACTAAATGGCACGAGCATGGTTTTCTAGGACGTTCTTGTGCACCCTTTCATGCACCGATTGTTTGAACTTGAATTATGTGCGTTAACGCCTAGAAAATGCACATGATCCCCTAAATATGGTAAATGACCCCGGAAAAGTGCCAAATTTGAACACAGTGATTTGAGGGGTGTATGTTCATCATAGAAAAAAACTCATGGACAAAGGACAAAAGGAAATTTGGACCCCCCCTTCAATCTTGGTGATTTCCCCCTCAAAACCATGAAACTTCCTCGGTGATGGTTCGATTTATGAAATGCGTGCATGATGACATATGGAAAACATTCTCAAGTTTTCATCAGGGCACGTTGAGGCCATACCATGGCACCACACCAGGCGTCATGTTTCCCAACCATGTATTTCATTTTTGTATTGTTGTTAACCCAGTAAACGACGCATTTATGGTTGACTATTGCCACACATTTCCTTGAAATATCCGCCCATTCCTTGTAAAAGGCATGAGAATGTACTAAATAGCACGAGCAGGGTTTTCCAGACCATTCTTGTGCACCTTTTCATGTACCGATTGTTTGAATTTTAATTATGTGCATTAATGACTAAAATGCAAATAATCCCCTAAATATGGTAAATGAGCCCGGAAAAATGTCAAATTTGAACATGTTGCATTTGAGGCGGTATGTTGATCATTGAAAAAAAACTGATTGACAAACTAGGACGGAAATTTGGATTCCCCTTCAATCTTGGTGATTTCCCTCTCGAAAGCATGGACTTCCTCGGTGATGGTTCGATTTATGAAGGGCGTGCATGATGACATAAGCCAAACCTTCTCAAATTTTTACCGGGGCATGGTGAGGTCATACCATGGCACCATGCCGAGCGTTATGTTTTTCAAGCATTTATTTCATTTTTTTTCTATAGTTGAAAACCCAATAAACAAACGTGTGTGGTTGACTATTGCCACACATTCATCGAAATATCTGTCCATTCCTTGTAAAAGTCACGAGAATTTACTAAATGGCACGAGCATGGTTTTCTAGGCCGTTCTTCTGCACCCTTTCATGCACCAATTGTTTGAACTTGAATTATATGCATTAATGCCTACAAAATGCACATAATCCCCTAAAGATGGTAAATGAACCCGAGAAAGTGCCAAATTTGAAAATGGTGATTTGCAGGGTGTATGTTCATTGTAGAAAAAACTCATGGACAAAAGACAAAGGAAATTTGGATCCCCCTTCAATCTTGGTGATTTCCCCCTCGAAACCATGAAATTTCCTTGGTGATGGTTTGACTTATGAAAGGCGTGCATGACAACATAAGGAAAACATTCTCAATTTTTTACCAGGGCACGGTGAGGCTATACCATGGCACCACGCCAGGCGTCATGTTTTCCAAGGATGTATTTCATTTTTGTATAGTTGTTAACCCAGTAAACGACGCGTGTATGGTTAACTATTGCCACACATTCCCTTAAAATATCTGCACATTCCTTGTAAAAGGCATGAGAATGCACTAAATAGCACGAGCATGGTTTTCCAGACCGTTCTTGTGCACCTTTTCATGCACCGATTGTTCGATTTGAATTATGTGCATTAATGACTAGAAAATGCAAATAATCCCCTAAATATGGTAAATGAGCGCGAAAAATGTCAAATTTGAACACGTTGCATTTGAGGTGGTATGTTGATCGTTGGAAAAAAACTGAATGACAAACTAGGACAAAAATTTGGATTCCCCTTCAATCTTGGTGATTTCCCTCTCGAAAGCATGGAACTTCCTCGGTGATGGTTCGATTTATGAAGGGTGTGCATGACGACAAAAATCAAACCTTCTCGGCTTTTAACAGGGCACGGTGAGGCCATACCATGGCACCATGCCAGGCGTCATGTTTTTCAAGCACGTACTTCATTTTTCTATAGTTGATAACCCAGTAAATGATGCATTTGTGGTTGACTATTGCCACACATTCCCTTAAAATCTCTACCCATTCCTTGTAAAAGGCCTAGGAATTTACTAAATACCATGAGTATGGTTTTTCGAGACCGTTCTTGTGCACCTTTTCAAGCACCGATTGTTTGAATTTGAATTATGTGCATTAATGCCTACAAAATGCACATAATCCGCTAAATATTGTAAATGAACCCGGATAAGTGCCAAATTTGAACATGGTGATTAGCAGGGTTCATGTTCATCGTAGAAAAAACTCATGGACGAAGGACAAAGGAAATTTGGATTCCCATTCAATCTCGGTGATTTACTATCGCACACAATTCATCTCCATCGCCTCTGCGAACCATGTGTGTTCACTCACACATGCAAAAGGAAAAAAGAAAACCCTCGCCCACTTCGTCCCCACCCACTCGCTGTGGACTCCTCCGCAACTTTGCACCTCATCAACTTCTATTGCAGTGGCCACCCTAAGCTCGACGGTTGTTGTCGACGGGCAGAGGTCGCGCTCCAAACGGCATGGGATTTCACCCCTATCACTTTCCGCCGCCTATCTGCACCGACATTCTACACTCTGGTCGACAGGGGTTTTCTGCGGGATCAGGCCGGGGATTTTTCTCATGGAAATGGTAATAAACTTAGAGAAATATTCACTCATCTCTTATCGCAGTCCGTTCGTCGTTGTTAATCAACTGGCGGAAATTGCCGTGGAATCATTTTGTTCTAGCTGATTGGTGGGTGTTCATTCATGTGTCACAGTGCAAATCGGGCAAGTGTGGTCGCAGCCATTTGGAAACGAAGTTCTATATCACCATTCCGGATGACTTCAGGGAGCAGTTGGTATGTTCAATCTCAACCTACCATGCTCGGCATGGCCTAAATTTGTGAACATATACTGTCTGTTGCTACATTATCTATATATTTGCATCAAATCTTTGTTACATTATCTATTTTTGATTATGTATTTTTTTACTTTACTTTCATCTATATATTGATTTATTCTATCAGTTACTCCCATATTTGCATCTTGCTCTGATATTTCAATAGATCTAATTTACGATCTTAATTTTCATTTGAAGCAGTACATCGCTTGCTTTGCAAGAACAGGAGTAGAAGGAAATCTTGGGCTTTTCTTTTTATGTCTCCCGGGATATCATTGACAACGCAACATGGATTTACAATGATGGTTAGCGTAAAACTTGATAAAGATGGTCACTCCTATTTTAATGCGAACCTTTGGAGAAAAATGTCTAAGTGTTATGAACTGAAAGTTGGCAATAAAGTTCTAGTGCATGCACCACAGCCTGGTCTAATTAACATGGATGTTTACTTCCCCAACGTCATCAACCGATCAAAGTCTAATCGAGGTTAGTGTCCTTTCAACTTTCTCCATGCTATCATATTACTTAGAAAAAATAGGGTATTTGTTCTGACTAATTGATCACTTTTTAAGCAACCAATTGTGATTTCATTTTCTGACCCCGTTCCTAGGCAGTAACAAATTCTATTTACCAATTTATGCGCGCTATATATTCTTCTGAAATGTTCTGAATAAATAATACCTTTCCACCTTTAAGTAGGATATGTTGGATGCATAGTGAATGATTTGTATGTTGCTAAGCGTACCAAATTTCACTAGAAGGACTTGAAGCATGTCATAAACTTTGTTGATAATCTGACAGAGATAGCACAGCGTATGAACGCTGGATTTTGGATTGGATTAATTATACCTATGGTGCACACATTGAACAAGACCAATTGTGTGCACAAAACGCTGGTAAAAGGTCTTATTTTAATGTTGATGCTCATAAACTATATATATCTTCAACGATATGTTACAATTGGATTTTATTCTACATTTCAACAGAAATTGCCCGCTGTAGCAGTTCCTGGATCAATTTCCCGGCGTGGTCAAATTACACTTGCGCTTGCTAATAAAGCCAAAGTGATTGCAAGGTACTGCATTTCCTGCAGAAATGGAACCTTCAAATTAACAAGTTCTCGCTTGTCGTGGTGATGCATCCATATTGGAAAATTGGAGACACAATTCTACTCATGCTCTACCAAGGCATAGGAGGGCTCTTCCTTTTCATTGACAAGATGCCGAGTCGCCGTGATCAAGTTGCTTCCAGCGGATAGTTGTGGTTGTTGGCCCTCAGCCTCTTACAATGTGCTAGTTGTTACTATGTTAAGTATGTAGATATGGACCATATGGTTGTTGGCCCTAGCCTCTTAAAATGTGATAGTTGTTACTATGTTAAGTATGTAGATATGGACTACGGTTGTCAAAACCGTGTTACAAAGATCCTCCTTTTGTTGAATAGTGTAATCACTATATATATGTTACTCAAATTTTTTTACCCAAGTTCTTAAATTTCCATGGAAAGTATAAGTATCATACATAGTTCATTGAGTTTAAGAGTGTGCCCAATGTCCAGAAGGCATTTGCATATTAACTAACCATATTGTAAATTCACACACATGTTAACATAAGGAAATGTATGTGTAACTTACTAATCATCGCACACAAGTACTCGCAGACGCATCATGCGTGATACTCCTAGCCACCGCAAGCAACTAGTTTCCATTTTTCAAAGGTTTTCGTACACACAAAATCACACACAAACTAACTATATTAACCGTTTGTGTTGTAATTTCTCATCGCAAACAATTCATCCGAGTCGGCTGTTTGCCATGTATCACACACATCTTGTTTACACAACTCGTTTGTGTTCTTTTGGCTCATCGCAAACAGTTCATCCATGTGAACTATATGCCGCATATCACACACATCTTGTTAAGTTGAACCGTTTCTGTTGTGTTCCCTAATCGAAAACAGTTTGTCCGAGTGAACCGTATGCCGTATATCGCACACACATTGATATGGCTTCCCATTTCTGTTGTTGTACCTCATCGCAAACAGTATGAATGGATTAACCGTGTGCCATGCATCGCACACGTAACTAAAATATGATCCATGTTTGATGGCTCTGCCATCGCAAATGTTTTGCACCTTTTTTGACGTTTTTTACACCATAGTTTGCAATTAATGCATCGCACACGGTTTCGTCAAAGGGTCTCTGATCGTAGTGTCACATTAGCAGCATCCTGCAGTAGTGCACTCTTAGAAAGAAAATTTCACTTTGTCAAAATTTTCAAACTCTTCGAGTATTATACACCCATTCCTTCTAAGATGTGGAAGTGTTAGCACGGGTGTCGAGTCCAGCTTACTGCACGTTTGCGAAGTCCAGGATATTTCGCTCACACCGTAATGCACATAATCTTTTCTCATCAAGAGGCTTGGTGAAAATATCAGTGAGATTGTCTTCACTCTTGACATGATTTACAAAAATATCCTCTCGAGCAACATGATCGCGAATGAAATGGTGTCTGATGACAATATGCTTCGTGCGAGAATGTTGCACAGGATTATGTGCAATTTTGATAGCACTCTCATTGTCGCAATATAGAGGGATATGCTTGACCTTGATGCCATAATCCTTTAGAGTCCGCTTCCTCCATAATAACTTAGTGCAACAAGAGCCAGCAGCAATATATTCGGCCTCAGCCGTGGAAAGAGATACACAATTCTGCTTCCTTTGATGACCAACAGACCAATGATCCACCAAGGAAATCACATGTCCCCGAAGTAGATTTCCTGTCAACCAAGCAACAAATCTAATCTGAGTCTGAATATCCAACTAGATCAAACTGTGCTCACATAGGATACCATAAACCTAAGGTGGGGGTGTGAGCCAAATATCTCAGAATGCGCTTGACCGCTTGGTGATGCAATTCCTTTGGTGCATCTTGATAGTGGGCACACACGCAAACACTCACATAATGTCAGGTCTGGATGCACATAGGTAAAGAAGAGAACCAATCATCGAACGATAAGCTTTCTGATCGTAATCCTTACCATACACATCTTCATCGAGCTTACCATTTGTGGGCATATGAGTTTTATAGACCTTCATTTTGGAATCTTGCATTTTGAACTTCTTCGGGCATACTTTGAGATATTTCTCCTGAGAAATGAAAATGTCATTTGCCTATTGACGAATTTTTAGCCCGAGAAAGAACTTGAGTACACCCATCGTAGACATTTGATATTTATCGGACATCATTTTCCCGTACTCTAAGCCGCAAGCATTGTTAGTACAGCCGAAGATAATATCATCCACATAAATTTGACATACAAATAGATCATTATCAACATCATGAGTGAAAAGTGTGGGATTAGTGGATCCTGGCTTGAACCCTTTGTCGAGCAAAAACTTCTTCAAAGTGTCATACTAAGCTCTGGGGGCTTGCTTCAGCCCATATAAAGCTTTCTTCAACCTGAAAACTTTGTTAGGAAACTCAGGATGTTCAAAGCTAGGTGGCTTTCTAACATAAACTTCCTCATCGATTTCACCATTGAGGAAAGCACTTTTCACATCCATTTGATAAAGTAGGATATCATTGTAATTTGCATAAGCGAGAAGAATACGAATTGCCTCAATCAATACCTTCTACCTATGTGTACCCTTGAGCAACAAGACGTGCTTTGTTTCTCACCACAATGCCATTTTCATCTTGCTTATTGCGGAAAATCCATTTTGTGCCGATGATATTGTGCTTCTTGGGATTTGGTTTGTCAACCAGCTCCCATACATTATTCAGTTCGAATTGCAACAACACCTCTTGTATGGCATTCATCCAATCTAGATCATTCATGGCTTCTTCATACTTAGTAGGTTCTACCAATGAAACAAAGGAGAAACTGCCACAGTAGTTAGCCAAATGAGTGCGTGAATGATGTCCACTATGCAACCTTTCTTCTTGTGTACGTTGTTGGGCCTCCAAGTGCAGAGTTTTGTATAAGAGTAGCAAATTTCCCTCAAGTGGATGACCTAAGGTTTATCAATCCGCGGGAGGCATAGGATGAAGATGGTCTCTCTCAAACAACCCTGCAACCAAATAACAAAGAGTCTCGTGTGTCCCCAACACACCCAATACAATGGTAAAGAGTATAGGTGCACTAGTTCAGCAAAGAGATGGTGATACAAGTGTAATATGGATGGTAGATATGGGTTTTTTGTAATATGAAAATATAAAGACAGCAAGGTAACTAGTAACAAAAGTGAGCGAAAATGGTATTCCAATGCTTGAAAACAAGGCCTAGGATTCATACTTTCACTCGTGCAAAGTCTCCCAACAATGATAACATAATTGAATCATACGACAATCCCTCAACGTGCGACACAGAGTCACTCCAAAGTTCTTATCGCGGAGAACATAAGATGAAATTGTTTGTAGGGTACGAAACCACCTCAAAGTTATTCTTTCCGATCAATCCATTGAGCTATTCCTATAAGTGTCATAAACAGCCCTAGAGTTCGTAGTAAAATAACACCATATGATACACATCAATCAACCCTAATGTCACCTAGATACTCCAATGCCACCACAAGTATTTGTGGGTCAACTATATGATATGCATCAAACAACTTTAGATTCATAATATTCAATCCAACACAAAGAACTTCAAAGAGGGCCCCAAGATCTCTAACGGAGAAACAAGGATGAAAATGTGCATCAACCCCTATGCATAGATTACCCCAATGTCACCTCGGGAGTCCGTGGGTTGAGTGCCAAAACATACGTCAAGTGAATCAATAGAACACCCCATTGTCACCATGGGTATCCCACACAAGACATACATCAAATGTTCTCAAATCCATAAAAGTATTCAATCCGATAATAGTGAAACCTCAAAGGTATAACTCAATTCATCACACGAAGATAGAGAGGGAGAAACACCATATGATCCAACTATAGTAACAAAGCTCGTGATACATCAAGATCATGCCAAATAAAGAACACGAGAGAGAGAGAGAGATCAAACACATAGCTACTAGTACATACCCTCATCCCCGAGGGTGAACTACTCCCTCCTCATCAAGGTGGCCGCCGGGATGATGAAGATGGCCTCCGGTGATGGTCTCCCCCTCCAGCAGGGTGCCGGAACGGGCTCCCAATTGGTTTTTCATGGCTACAAAGTCTTGCGGCGGCGGAACTTCCGATCTAGGGTTCTTTTCGGAGGTTTCTATATTTATAAGAATTTTTGGCATTGGAAACAAGTTAGGGGGTGCCCGAGGGGCCCACAAGCTGTGGGGGCGCGCCCAAGGGGGGTGGGCGCGCCCCCTAGGCTTGTGGCCTCCTCGGGCACTTTCTAGCCTAGCTCCGGTGCTTCCGGGGTCTCTTTTGGTCCATAAGAAATCACCGTAAATTTTCAACCCATTTCGAGAACCTTTATTTTTGCACAAAAACCGACACCACGGTAGTTCTGCTGAAAACAACGTCAGTCCGAGTTAGTTCTAATAAAATTATACCAAAACCATATAAAATTGTTGTAAACATGACATGAATACTTCATAAATTATAGATACGTTGGAGATGTATCAGCATCCACTACTATAGGATGCTGCTAATGTGACACTACGATTAGAGACCCTTCGATGAAACTGTGTGCGATGCAACAATCACAAACGGTGGGGTAAAATAACCGTCAAAAATGTGCAAAACGTTTGCCATCTCGGATGCATCAAACACGGTTCAAATTTTAGTTGCGTGTGCGATGCAGGGCATACGGTTCAGTTCAATGAAGTATTTGCGATGAGGAGGAACAAAAGAAATGGGCAGCCCGATGAAGGTGTGTGGGATATACAACATACGGTTCACTCAGATGAACTGTGTGATTAGGTAACACAAAAGAAACAGTCAGCCAGATAAAGGTGTGTGCGATATACGGTATACGGTTCACTCGGATGAAATTTTTTCGATTAGGCAACGCAATAGAAACGGTTCAACCAGATCAAGGTGTGTGCAATGGAGGGAATACAGTTCATTCCTATAAACTGTTTGTGTTGAGACAAGAGAACATAAATGTTTCACATAAACAAGATGTGTGTAATACGCGACGAACATCCAATTACATAGGTGGCTAATACACACATGACATTTCCACACACCAAAGTAAACTATTACATGCATAATTAACTATGATAAATGATCATCTGATTATCATCTACTTCTTATGCTAGCTCGACGTTCCTTCTATGCTAAGTTTCCATTAATTGATGGCATTTTATGAACACACCATCGTTTTCCGCCATTTCCTCACCGGTTTCCCGCCAGCCAGCGATATTGCGCATAAACCTGGGCGGCGCGCGACGCACGGAGGCAACAAGCGCAGCCTTTAGCACATCCACCTTTTCCAAGCATGCCAACCCACCAAAGCGCCGCCTCTGCCGTCAACCTCGTCGACGAGGAAACCGAGCAAGCGCCACAGTCCCTCGAGGCCGAGGCACTCCCCGGCAACGCGATGGACGACGCCCTGATGTGCGTCATCGCCAGGGTTGAGCAGACCCTTGGTGCATGGCGCTTCAGTGCCGCGGATCAGGATAGGCATGTCAGCGCCGACAGGCCGCAGCTCGCCGCACAACATGATCGATGGCGCGCCGTAGAGCAAGCTAGGCGCGTCCATGCCGATAGGCTGTGGCTCACCGCACGGCGAGACCGTTGGAGCGCCGCAGAATGAGAGGCGCGGCGTGGCACATAGCAAGAGTAGATCCATCAGCGCTTGCCTGTCGTCGATAGGGCGTCATAGCCGGGTACACGTCCCATCAGTAACCCCATTCCTCGCCAGGAGAGGGTAGAGGTCGGCCACGCCGTACTTGCACCGGACGCCCGCCGCATCGTTCGCATGGGTCGCGCCATTCGCCTTGTCCGCGGCCCGCTCGATGCCAACGCGCTGGTCGGTAGGCTCGACCGCCTCCTTGGCCCAGGTGTCCACCTGGGCGCAATAGAGGAACATGGCCGTCGCATCCTCGAGCTGGTGATCTCTGATGAAATAGCCAACTTGGAGCTCGAGATCGCGCTCCAGATGTACCGCGAGCGTGTCGACCGCTTGGACGAACGCCTGTACGAGTTCAGGGAGAGCCAAGAGCTACTGTAGGCAAGGTCTGCTGGTCATGGTCTCATGTACGCATTTTATTTTGTTGAGTCGTTTCGACGTGGATAGCTATGTATACACAGCAATCATAACATTGCTCTGTTTATTGCTCTGTTTTCAATGTGTGTACTCTGTTTTCCGTTCTTATATGTTATGTTTCAATGTGTGTATATACGCTTTCCATTCTATATATGTGGATGATAACAACTAGATTCAAATTAGTATACCAAAACAAATAGAAACTGGAATTCCTAATATATATATTAATTGTTCATTAGTTCATCACAGAATATATATAATATTATCACATATACGTGGTCATACTTAACTACTAGGTACAATGCATAAAATTGAAAACGAACAATACTAAGACTAATAATCCCTCATGGGGTCAGTATTCCTACAGCCCCTCACCAGCAGCTCCGTGGTGCGCGACGTCTTCCCAGTGTGAAGGCAGTACTCCACCTCCTCCGCCTCACAGCGCTTGACGTACCGATCTGCCTCTTGCTGGCGGACGAGCGGGAACGATCTTGCCATTTCGTTGGGCGCCCACCGGAGCGCCTCGTCGATGGCACGCTGGAGCTTATCGGCCCACCTCCATGCAGCGACGAGGAACCCAGCGCCTTTGACCTTCCTCACAAAGTACCCGTCTTCGTACACCTCCTCCGCACGATGACGCACCCGCCCCCAAAGCTCCGCCGCCACCTTTTTCCAGGCGGCATCACGGGCTTCACAGGCCGCCTGGTACCTGGCTTCCTCCTCTGCCATCTCCTTCTTGAACGACACTTGCCTGGCTTTCTCAGCCGGTGGCAGCGACTTCCAAATACAAAGATTATACTAGCCCCAAAACCAATCCAAAGTTGGGGGGTCCGACGCAACCTCTTCCAGTGGTGCGTAGGGGTCCTCGTCGCTACTATTCGAGTGAGCGTCCTCGGGGGGCGGCGACTCCTCGTCGGTGCGTGGGCAGACCGGCGGCGCCATGGTAGAGATTTGAGAGAGAGAGAGAGGGCGCGCGAGGGGAGGATGTAGATGAGAATGCAGGCGGGACAACGTGATCAAGGTAGTATTTATTGGCGGCCAGAATCTAGATCGACAGGAACAGTTCACACGCCGGTCGCCGGAATTTACGAGTACTGTAGTTTGAATTATTGTAACACCCCAGATGTAACTTTCCATGTTTGTAACTCCAACTCTTGCCATTTCTGGTTATGTGATATGATATTCCCTTTGTGGTTGGGTTTTGTCTTCATTTTGCATTTTGTTCATGCCATGCATTTCATCTCATGTCATCATGTGCATCTCATTTGCATTCGTCTTCGTCTCATGCATCCGGTCTTTTCCCCGTTGTCCGTGTCGCAATCCGAGACTCTCACATGCACCCGTTGCACCCCTCAAATTTTGTTTCGTGAGTGGGAGAAAAATCTTCTCAAAATGGGTCGAGATATCGAGTGGCCTTGGTACATCACCGTAGGCCGCCTGTCAAATTTCGTTCCATTTGGAGGTCCTTTGATGCCCCAACGGTTAACAGGTAACCGTAAAAGCCCCTCTCTCTTTGCAGCCCAGCACCCCTCCAAAACAGCCCACTAGCCCATCTAAACCCCCTCCATGCTCTTCGTCGTTGGATCACGAACGTGTGGGTGAAAACCGCACCTCATTTGGACTCTCCTAGCTCCCCCTACCTATAAATATGCCCCTCTTCCCCGAAATCAAGGATGAAACCCTAGCCTCGCTCCTCCCACGCCGCCGGACATGTCCGAACTCACCGGAAAAAATCACTGCCGCAGCCACGCACCAATCCACGCCTGACACATGGACTTCGACCACCGCCTCGCCACCGCGGCCCGGCGAGCCCGCAGCGGGCCCGCCCGGCCCGATCCGCAGTGCCACCACCCGCGGGACGCCTCGCGCCCGAGCCGCGGCTCCGCTCGCCGGCGATGCGCTCCACCACCCCTCGCTGCCCGATCCACCGCAGCACCGCCCACCGCCTTGCCGCTGATCCCGCCGAGCACCGCCGCCGCCGCGGCACCAGACACTGCCGTCGAGCATCTCCGGCCAGATCTGGCGCCCCGTCGCCTGGATCCGGTGAGCCCTCGCCGAAGCGCCATCCCCGACCTTCTCCGGCCACTCTTCGGGGAACCCCGGCGAGATCTGTCGGCGTCTCGAAGAACGCGCATGGGTCAACCCTAGATCCGGTGGTAAATTTCTTCTAAGTCCCTGAAATCCCTAACTTTTCATGCCCTACTTTGACATGTCATATCTCCATGAACGTAGCTCTGTTTTACATGCATGATATATCAAAATGTTCGTCTTGTGATGTTCTTCATGTTAGTGTCATTTGCATGCATGTTACTGTCCATATTGATGCCAAAAGCCTCGTTGCAAAAGTGCTATATGATGTTGTCTGCTGGAATTTAACCGAACTTGATGATTTGTCATCTTCGTTGCATTTTGTGTGTGCATCCTATGAGCATGATGTCTACATGTTTTATGAGCTCCATCATGCCACTTTTGCAGAAGTGCAAGCCTTGTATTTTTGTGAGTTATGTGGTGACTACACAAGCATGGAAAGTAGGCTATGTGATGTTGCAGATTTCAGACAGTAATTTTGCTAAGTCCTTTTCATGTTACATTTTGATGCTATGTAAACTTGTTGCTACCATGAGATCCATGCATATTTTGAGATAGTTATGTAATCATGTTTTGAAAATGTGGTATTGCTCTATCCATTCATGCCTCTGGTTGTAATTATGGAGTACTCTAGCTTGTCATTATCATGCTCTACTTTTGCTAAATATTGTTCCTGGCATATTGTTAACATGATGATCAGTTTTGCCATGCACTACAAAAAAAGACACATCTGTGACATTTTGGGCCGAACAAAAAAAAATTATGTCATACATATGACACTTCTATGATGATAATTGTGACAAAACCCGGTATCATCGTAGATGTGGTGGGCTCCTACTTCTATGACAAAAAATCATGACAGAAAATGGGCTTTTCGTCCTGGGCGGGCCGGAGACGCAGCTGCATGACATTCTTTGCGCTGTCCATGACGGAAAAAACCGTGGTAGAAGCGAGGGCGAGGAAAATTTCGGGGAGTTCCCGGTTACGGTGGGAGGTCGGGGGCCGAGCGATGTGCGCTTCTCTCATACACGTACGCGCGTGTGTTCGAGGCGTTGGCTCTAACTGAACCCGAGCGAGGCGTTGGGCTCTAATTGAACCCGAGCGATTGCACTGCAGGGTACGCGTTACTGAACCCGAGCGATCGATCGATGGCTATTAACTAAACCCGATCGAGCGATTCCTTCGCTACTGCTGCTAACTGAAGCCGATCGATGCTGCCTCTGGATGAACAGTGAGCATTGCGGGGGGGGTGGATGAACAGTTCCCGGTGGGGGTGGATGAACAGGACCCTGTGGTGTTGCCTCTGGATGAACAGGACCCCGATCGATCGAGCCAGTTGGGGCTGGATGAACAGGACGCCGTGGAGGGCTGGATGAACAGGACCACCCCGTGGAGGGCTGGATGAACAGTAGACGGTGGAGGGCAGGATGAACAGTAGCCCGTGGAGGGGTGGTTGAACAGGAGCCCGTGGAGAGGGCTAGTTGAACAGTAGCCGGTGGAGTAGCGCGCAGTGGAGGCTGGATGAACAGGAGCCCGTGGATGA